>NC_092044.1:78700994-78744217 GCF_003086295.3 Arachis hypogaea | reverse complement strand
ACCAATTCAAAAGGTGTCCAAACCAACTCAAGAGGGGAGATCTCAAACCAATTGCAAGAGGCTGGTTGGACTTCATAGGGCGTTCTATCTTGCCCACAAGTAACCGTTCTGAGGTTACTATCAAGAGAGCAGTGATGATTCATTGTATTATGCTGGGAAAAGAAGTGGAGATTCATCATCTGATTGCTTGTGAGATTTATACAATTGCAAACAAGAACTCCACTGAAGCCAAACTGGCTTACCCAAGCTTAATCTCTTTGCTATGTAAAGATGCTGGGGTGAGGATGGGAGTAGATGAATTCATCCCAATTGAGCACCCAATCACCAAGAGGTCAATGGAAGGACAAATGTACGATAACTCTATCAAAAGGAGGGCGCAGGAGTTCCTCCCTGAACTTCCTGAAATTGATTACTGGACTCGTCTAGAAGCATCTGTTGCCAAGCTGCAAGAAGCTGTGGAACAAATTAAGGAAGAACAGCATAATCAAAACTGCATGCTCTGCAAATTGCTGAAGGAACAAGAGAAGCAGGGGCGTGAGCTACAGGAGTTGAAGCGCCAAAAGCTCTCCCTTGAAGGGTCAAATACCCCACAAGTTGAGGGAGCATCCACTTCTCAAAATCAAGGTTGTTGAGTCCTAACTCTGTGATAACCTCTATCATTAGGAGTCTATTTAAATTTTTGTTTTCTATTACTATTAGTCTTATCTTATATCTATTTTTGAGTTTTGTTCTTAATTCATGATTAATAAAATTTAAGGTTCATGTCTTAAAGCTATGAATGTCCCATGAATCCATCACCTCTCTTAAATGAAAAATGCTTTAATCACAAAAGAACAAGAAGTACAGGATTTTGAATTCATCTTTGAAACTAGTTGAATTAGTTTGATGTGGTGACAATACTATTTGTTTTCTGAATGAATGCTTGAACAGTGCATATGTCTTTTGAATTTGTTGTTTTAAGAATGTTAAAATTGTTGGCTCTTGAAAGAATGATGTAAAAGGAGAAATGTTATTGAGGATCTGAAAAATCATCAAATTGATTCTTGAAACAAGAAAAAGCAGTGAATACAAAAAAAAAGAAAAAAATATAATAAATAATAAAGTTGTGATCCAAGGCAAAGAGTGTGCTTAAGAACCCTGGACACCTCTAATTAGGGACTTTAGCAAAGATGAGTCACAATCTGAAAAGGTTCACCCAAGTATGTGTCTGTGGCATATATGGCTACCTCCCATCCTCTCAGTGAAAATGTTCAACGCGCTATGTCACAGCACGGCTAATCATCTGTCGGTTCTCAATCAGGTTGGAATAGAATCCAATGATTCTTTTGTGTCTGTCACTAACGCCCAGCCTTCAGGAGTTTGAAGCTCGTCACAGTCATTCAATCCTTGAATCCTACTCAGAATACCATAGACAAGGTTTAGACCTTCCGGATTCTCTTGAATGCCGCCATCAGTTCTAGCTTATACCACGAAGATTCTGATTAAAGAATCCAAGAGATATCTACTCAATCTAAGGTAAAACGGAGGTGGTTGTCAGGCACACGTTCATAGGTAAGAACGATGATGAGTGCCACGGATCATCATATTCATCAAGTTTAGGAACAAGTGATATCTTAGAATAGAAGCAAGCGTGATTGAATGAAAAATAGTAGTAATTGCATTAATCCATCAAGACACAGCAGAGCTCCTCACCCCCAACCATGGGGTTTAGAGACTCATGCTGTAGAAGATACAATGAGAAACATGTAAAGTGTCATTCCGTAGAGATACAATGTCAAAAGGTCCTATTAATAGTGAACTAGCAACCTAGGGTATACAGAAATGAGTAAATGACGTAAAAATCCACTTCCGGGGTCCACTTGGTGTGTGCTTGGGCTGAGCATTGAAGCTTTCTTGTGTAGAGACTTTTTTTGGAGTTAAACGCCAGCTTTTATGCCAGTTTGGGCGTTTAACTCCAATTTTTGTGCCAGTTCTGGCGTTAAACGCCGGGAATTCTGAAGCTGATTTGCAACGCCGGTTTGGGCCATCAAATCTCGGGCAAAGTATGGACTATTATACATTGCTGAAATGTTCAGGATGTCTACTTTCCAACGCCGTTGAGAGCGCGCCAATTGGGCATCTGTAGCTCCAGAAAATCCACTTCGAGTGCAGGGATGTCAGAATCCAACAGCATCTACAGTCCTTTTCAGCCTCTGAATCAGATTTTTGCTCAAGTCCCTCAATTTCAGCCAGAAAATACCTGAAATCATAGAAAAACACAAAAACTCATAGTAAAGTCCAGAAAAGTGAATTTTATCTAAAAACTAATAGAAATATACTAAAAACTAACTAAAACATACTAAAAACATACTAAAAACAATGCCAAAAAGCGTACAAATTATCCGCTCATCAGAAGCTAAAGCACAACTCTCTGTAAAGGACCTAATAGAATTCTTCAAAGAAGAAGACATGGAAGCAAAAAACAACAACAATGCCAACAATGCAAGGAAGGTGCTGGGTGACTTTACTGCACCTACTCTCTAATGCAACAGAATTGCAAGTTCCATGGACTTCCATTGGAAGATCCTCATCAGTTTTTAGCTGAGTTCTTGCAAATCTGTGACACTGTCAAGACTAATGGGATTGACCATGAGGTCTACAGACTTATGCTATTCCCTTTTGCTGTAAGAGACAGAACTAGGATATGGTTGGATTGACAACCTAAAGAAAGCCTGAACTCTTGGGAAAGCTAGTCAATGCCTTCTTGGCAAAGTTCTTTCCACCTCAAAAATTGAGTAAACTTATAGTGGAAGTCCAAACCTTCAGACAGAAGGAAGGTGAATCCCTCTATGAAGCTTGGGAAAGATACAAACAATTGATCAAAAAGTGTCCTTCTGACATGCTTTCTGAATGGAGCATAATAGGTATCTTCTATGATGGTTTGTCTGAACTGTCCAAGATGTCATTGGATAGCTTTGCTGGAGGATCTCTTCATCTGAAGAAGACGCCTGCAGAAGCTCAAGAACTCATTGAAATGGTTGCAAATAACCAATTCATGTACACTTCTGAAAGGAATCCTGTGAACAATGGGACGAATCAGAAGAAAGGAGTTCTTGAGATTGATACTCTGAATGCCATAATGGCTCAGAACATAATATTGACTCAGCAAGTTAGTATGATTTCTCAAAGTCTGTCTGGAATGCAAGCTGCACCAGGCAGTACTAAGGACGCTTCATCTGAAGAAGAAGCTTATGATCCTGAGAACCCTTCAATGGAAGAGGTGAATTACATGGGAGAACCCTATGCAAACACCTATAATCCTTCATGGAGAAATCATCCAAATTTCTCATGGAAGGATCAACAGAGACCTCAACAAGGTTTCAACAACAATAATGGTGGGAGAAACAGGTTTAGCAATGGCAAGCCTTTTCCATCATCTTCTCAGTAACAGACAGAGGATTCTAAGCAGAGCCACTCTGACTTAGCAACCATGGTCTCTGATCTAATCCAAACCACTCAAAGTTTCATAACTGAAACAAGGTCCTCCATTAGAAACTTGGAGGCACAAGTGGGTCAGCTGAGTAAGAAAGTTACTGAACTCCCTCCTAGTACTATTCCAAGCAATACAGAAGAGAATCCAAAAGGAGAGTGTAAGGCCATCAACATGGCCGAACTTGGAGAGGAGAAAGAGGCAGTGAGCATCACTGAGGCAGACCTCAATGGACGTCCACTGGCCTCCAATGAGTTCCCTAATGAGGAACCATGGGAATCTGAGGCTCACACTGAGGCTATAGAGATTCCATTGGATTTAATTCTGCCATTCATGAGCTCTGATGAGTATTCTTCCTCTGAAGAGGATGAAGATGTCACTGAAGAGCAAGCTGCTAAATACCTTGGAGCAATCATGAAGCTAAATGACAAGTTATTTGGTAATGAGACTTGGTAGGATGAACCCCCTTTGCTCACCAAAGAACTGGATAACTTGACTAGGTAAAGATTACCTCAAAAGAGACAGGACCCTAGGAAGTTCTCAATACCCTGTATAGTAGGCACCATGACCTTCAAGAAGGCTCTGTGTGACCTAGGGTCAAGCATAAACCTCATGCCTCTCTCTGTAATGGAGAAGCTAGGGATCTTTGAGATACAAGCTGCAAGAATCTCACTAGAGATGGCAGACAATTCAAGAAAACAAGCTTATGGACTTATAGAGGATGTTCTGGTAAAAGTTGAAGACCATTACATCCCTGCTGATTTCATAGTCCTAGAGACTGGGAAGTGCATGGATGAATCCATCATCCTTGGCAGACCCTTCCTAGCCACAGCAAAGGCTGTGATTGATGTTGACAGAGGAGAATTGATCATTCAAGTGAATGAAGAATCCTTTGTGTTTAAGGCTCAAGGATATCCCTTTGTAACCTTGGACAGGAAGCATGAAGAGCTTCTCTAAAAATAGAGTCAAACAGAGCCCCTACAGTCAAACTCTAAGTTTGGTGTTGGGAGGCCACAACCAAATTCTATGTTTGGTGTTGAACCCCACATTCAAACTCTAAGTTTGGTGTTGGGAGGTTCCAACATTGCTCTGAGTACCTGTGAGGCTCCATGAGAGCCCACTGTCAAGCTACTGACAATAAAGAAGCGCTTGTTGGGAGGCAACCCAATGTTATATTTATTTATTTTCCATTGATATTTTTTGTTTTCTATACGTTGATGATCATGGGAAGTCACAAAATCAATTGAAAAAGCAAAAACAGAATGAAAAATAGAAAGAAAAATAGAACACCATGGAGGAAAACCTGCTCACGTTTAAACGCTAGTAAGGGCAGCAAATGGGCGTTTAACGTCCAGTCTGGCACCATTCTGGGCGTTTAACGCCAGAAAGGGGCACTAGATTTGCGTTAAACGCCAGGAAAGGGCAAGAAGTTGGCGTTAAACGCCAAAAATGGGCACCAGCCCGGCGTTTAACGCCAGAATTGGCAGAAGGAGCATTTTTGCTCGCCACTTGGTGCATGGATGAATTTTCCTTGACACCTCAGGATCTGTGGACCCCACAGGATCTCCACCTACCCCACCACTCTCTCTCTTCTTCACCCATTCACCAAGCACCTCAACACCTCTTCCCCAAAAACCCCTCACCTATCAAATCTCACTATTCTCTTCACCACTCACATCCATCCTTCATAAAACCCCACCTACCTCACCATTAAACTTTAAACCACTTTCCCTCTCAAACCCACCCATTATGGCCGAACCACAAAGCCACCTCTATCTCCTCTATTTCTCCTTCTTCTACTCTCTTCTTTCTTCTTTTGCTCCAGGACGAGCAAACCTTTTAAGTTTGGTGTGGTAAAAGCATTGCTTTTTGTTTTTCCATAACCATTTATGGCATCTAAGGCCGGAGAAACCTCTAGAAAGAGGAAAGGGAAGGCAAAAGCTTCCACCTCCGAGTCATGGGAGATGGAGAGATTCATCTCAAGGGTGCATCAAGACCATTTCTATGAAGTTATGGCCAAGAAGAAGGTGATCCCCGAGATCCCTTTCAAACTCAAAAAGGGTCAACTTTGATCAAAGGTTGGACCAAGTCCTCATAGACATTTGTGAAGAGGGCGCTCAATGGAAGAGAGATTCAAGAGGGAAGCCAGTTCAACTAAGAAGGCATAACCTCAAGCCCATCACCAAGAAAAGGGTGGAGCAAACAAGAGATCCCACTCATCATGAAATCCCTGAGATGCCTCAAGGGATGCACTTTCCTCCACAAAACTATTGGGAGCAAATCAACACCTCCCTAGGAGAATTGAGTTCCAACATGGGACAACTAAGGGTGGAGCACCAAGAACATTCCATTCTCCTCCATGAAATAAGAGAAGATCAAAGAATCATGAGAGAGGAGCAACAAAGGCAAGGAAGAGACATTGAGGAGCTCAAGCACTCCCTAAGATCTTCAAGAGGAAGAACAAGCCGCCATCACTAAGGTGGACCCGTTCTTTAATCTCCTTATTCTTTATTTTCCTGTTTTTCGAATTTTTATGCTTATGTTTATCTATGTTTGTGTCTTATGATCATTAGTGTCTTAGTGTCTATGCCTTAAAGTTATGAATGTCCTATGAATCCATCACCTTTCTTAAATGAAAAATGTTCTTAATTGAAAAGGAGAAGAATTGCATGAATTTTGAATTTTATAGCAGATTAATTATTTTGATGTGGTGGCAAAATTTGATCTTTTTCATATCATGTTTATCTTTTGTCAATCATATCTTTCTATCTTATCTTCTTCATCTTGTTTTTTTTATGATTTTGAAAATTTTCAAACTAATTTTTCAAAAATCCTTTTCTTAATTTCGTTTCACATTTTCAAAAATCCTTGCTAACAATAAATGTTTTGATTCAAAATTTCAAGTTTGTTACTTTCTTGTTAAGAAAGGTTCAATCTTTGAATTTTAGAAACATATCTTTTAGTTTCTTGTTAGTCAAGTCATCAATTTTAATTTTAAAAATCAAACCTTTTTAATTTCTTTTTCAACTCTTTTTCAAAATAAATTTCAATCATATCTTTTTAAAATTTCAAATTCAAAATCTTTTTCTAACTTCTTATCTTTTCAAAATTTCTTTTCAAACCTTTTTCAACTAGTTACTTGACTTGTTTGTTTTAATTTTAATTTTATAATTTCTTATCTTTTTCAAAACCACCTAACTACTTTTCCACTTCTAATTTTCGAAAATCACCCACCACTTTTTCAAAATTCTTTTTAATTAACTAATTGTTTTAAATTTTAATTTTATTTTAATTCCTTTTCAATTTTTCGAAACTAACCTAATTAATTAAATAAAAACAAAAATATTTTTCCTTATTTTAAATTAAAATTCGAATACTCTCTCTCTCTCTCTCATCTCTTTCTATTTGTTTAATTGCTAACACTTCTCTTCCACTCATAATTCGAACCTCTCTCTCTCCTCTCTGTTCAAATTTGCTCTTCTCCTCCCTCTTCTCATTCTTCTCTTCTTCTATTCATATACTCACATAAAGGAATCTATATACTGTGACATAGAGGATTCCACTACTCCCTTTTGTTCTCTTCTTTTTCATATGAGTAGGAACAAGGATAAAAACATTCTTGTTGAAGTTGATCCTGAACCTGAAAGGACTCTGAAGAGGAAGCTAAGAGAAGCTAAAGCACAACACTCCGGAGAGGACCTTACACAAAATTTTGAAAAAGAAGCAGACATGGCAGCCGAACCCAACAACAATACTAGAGATGTAAGGAAGATGCTTGGTGACTACACTGCACCAACTTCCAACTTCTATGGAAGAAGCATCTCAATTCCTACCATTGGAGCAAATAACTTTGAGCTTAAGCCTCAATTAGATTCTCTATTGCAGCAGAATTGTAAGTTTCATGGACTTCCATCAGAAGATCCTCATTAGTTCTTAGCTGAATTCTTACAGATCTGTGATACTGTTAAGACCAATGGGGTTGATCCCGAGGTCTACAGACTTCTGCTTTTTCCCTTTGCTGTAAGAGATAGAGCTAGGATATGGTTGGACTCACAATCTAGAGAAAGCCTAAACTCTTGGGACAAGTTGGTCAATGCTTTCTTGACCAAATTCTTTCCACCTCAAAAGAGGAGCAAGTTTAGAGTGGAGGTCCAAACCTTCAAACAGAAGGAAGGTGAATCCCTCTATGAAGCTTGGGAAAGATACAAGCAATTAACCAAAAGGTGTCATTCTGACATGCTTCCAGAATGGAGCCTCATATGTATATTCTATGATGGTTTGTCTGAATTATTCAAGATGTCATTGGACCATTCTGCTGGTGGATCTCTTCATCTGAAAATGCCTGCAGAAGCCCAGGAACTCATTGAGATGGTTGCAAATAACCAGTTCATGTACACTTCTGAAAGAAATCATGTGAATAATAGGATGACTCAAAAGAAAGGAGTTCTTGAGATTGATGCTCCGAATGCCATATTGGCTCAGAATAAAATATTGACTCAACAAGTCAATATGATTTCTCAGAATCTGATTGGATTGCAAGCTGCATCCTGCAGTACTAAAGAAACCACCTCTGAAGGAGAAACTTATGACCTTGAGAATCCTTCAATGGAAGAGGTAAATTACATGGCAGAACCATATGGAAACACCTATAATCCTTTATGGAGAAATCACCCAAATTTCTCATGGAAGGATCAACAGAAGCCTCAACAAGGCTTCAATAATAATAATGGTGGGAGAAATAGGTTTGGCAATAGCAAGCCTTTTCCATCATCTTCTCAGCAACAGATAGAGAATTCTGAGCAGAGCTCCTCTGGCTTAGCAAACATAGTCTCTGATCTATCTAAGGCCATTCTCAGTTTTATGACTGAAACAAGATCCTCCATCAGAAATTTAGAGGCACAAGTGGGTCAGTTGAGCAAAAGAGTTACTGAAACTCTTCCTAGTACTCTCCCAAGCAGTACAGAAGAGAATCCAAAAAGAGAGTGCAAGGCCACTAATATAACCAAAATGACCAAACCCATACAGGAGGAAGAGGCAGTGATTTCCAGTGAGGAAGACCTCAATGGATGCCCACTAGCCAATAAGGAAGTCCCTAATGAGGAACCAAAGGAATCTGAAGCTCATATAGAGACCATAGAGATTCCACTAAACTTCTTATTACCATTCATGAGCTCTGATGAGTTTTTTTCCTCTGAAGAAGATGAAGATATTGTTGAAGAGCAAGTTGCTCAATATCTAGGAGCAATCATGAAGCTGAATGCCAAGTTATTCGGTAATGAGACTTGGGAGGATGAACCTCCATTGCTCATCAATGGACTGAATACCTGGGTTCAGCAGACATTACCTCAGAAGAAACCAGATCCTGGAAGTTTCTTAATACCTCAGAAGAAACTAGATCCTGGAAGTTTCTTAATACCTTTGAGAAGGCTTTGTGTGACCTGGGGTCAGGTGTAAACCTCATGCCACTCTCTGTAATGGAAAAACTATGAATCTTTGAGGTACAAGCTACAAGAATCTCACTAGAGATGGCAGACAAATCAATGAAAAAGGCTTATAGACTTGTAGAGGATGTCTTAGTGAAGGTTGAAGGCCTCTACACCCCTGCTGACTTTATAATCTTAGACACTGGGAAGGATGAGGATGAATCCATCATCCTTGGAAGACCCTTCCTAGCCACAGCAAGAGCTGTGATTGATGTGGACAGAGGAGAGTTGGTCCTTCAATTGAATGAGGATTACCTTGTGTTTAAGGCTCAAGGATTTCCTTCTGTAAACATGGAGAAAAAGCATGAAAAACTTCATCCAATTCTCTCCGTACAGAGTCAAATAGAGCCCCCACATTCAAACTCTAAGTTTCGTGTTAGGAGGCCACAATCATACTCTGAGCACCTGTGAGGCTCTGTGAGAGCTTCCTGTCAAGATATTGACATTAAAGAAGCGCTTATTAGGAGGCAACCAAATTTTATTTATCTATGTTAATTACTTTTCCATTTCATTTTCCATTGTTAGTTTATAATTTCTATAGGTTGATGATCTTATGGAGTCACTAAAATAGCTACGAAATTAAAGCAGGAATAAAAAATTGCATAAAAAATAGCACACCCTGGAGGATGAGCTTACTCGCATTTAAATGCCAGTAAGGATAGCAAATTGGGTGTTTAACGCCCAAAATGGCAGCATTCTGGGCGTTAAATGCCAGAATCGGCAGACAGACTGGAGTTTAACGCCAGAAAAGGGTGTCTGGTGTCTAGCTGACATTAAACGCCAAGAAGGGCAGCAGAAGGGCGTTTACACGCCAGAAAGGTGCAGGGATGTGAAATCCTTGACACCTCAGGATCTGTGGACCCCACAGGATCCCCTCCTACCCTAACTCGCTCTCTCTCTTCTTCACACCTTTCCATAACACTCTTCCCCAAACACCATTCACCTATCAAATCCTACCCTCTTCCCCATAATCCCTCCACCACTCACATTAATCCACTCTTCCCCAAAAACCCCTCATAAAACCCCACCTACCCCCACCCACTCAAATTCAAACAATTTTCCTCCCAAACCCAACCCCTATCACATGGATTCCCTCTCCCCCTTCCCCTATAAATACCCATTCTTACTCCTTCATTTTCACACATCACAAAAACTTCCAACCCCTTTTGGCCGAACCACTCCAACACCTCCATCTCCTCCATTTCTTCTTCTTCTCCTCCTTTCTTTCTTCTTTTGCTTGAGGACAAGCAAAGCTTTTAAGTTTGGTGTGGAAAAAAGTGTTGCTTTTTGTTTTTCTATAACTATTAATGGCACTGATGGGAAGCAGAAGCTGGTGAATTAAAAATTATTAAAATGATTATGTTGCAAGTATAGTTCTTAATTCACCATAAATCTACCTATCAATTTAGAAATATGTCACAGAGAGTTTAAATTAAAATTACTGGGAGTTTTAAGTCCCAGGTCGTCTCCCAACGAGTTGCAGAGAAGTGTGCTATCTTATTAATCAGATGTTCAAGAAGTTGAGTTGAGTAAATTGGGATTTAAATTGAGAGAAATTAAATAATATGAATAATAGCCTTGACTGGGAATTGATTGGTTGGGATCTCTATCATTGATGGAGTCATTTTCAAGATTAATTTATAATTAATGGTTGCTCTGTTTGGTTATCCTTTACTAGGTAAGGGAAAGTCAAACAAGTTGAATTACTGGATCTGTTCACAAGTTACAACCCACTTAGTTCAAAGGGATTGGCGTCGGTAACAGGATGGTAATTCAACAGTTAACCCAATTACAAATTTTCTTTCAATCCTTCCAACTCAAGAGTTCCTTTTTAATCAATTCCCCATCAAGTAATGAAACTACTCACGCATTGTAAATAATAAATCCATAAAACATGAAAGGGAATAAAAAAAACATCGTTATTGAAGTTGAAATTGAAATTGAATGAAAAAGAAATAATCCTTGCATTAAATAATCATAAAAGTATCTGAATGACAAAATTGAACAAAAACAAGGAACATGGAAGAATAGAACCAAGTTAAGAAGACAAACTAGAGTGATGAAGTCTTGATGAGGAAATAACTCTTCTCAATGTTCCAATGCTAAGATCAATTAAAGATTAAAAATTAAAAACTAGAGAGAAAAACCTAAGAAAGAAAACTAGATCTCCAAAACTACTGAATGAATGTCTTTGTTTCTGCATATTCTCTGACTCTAGTCTGCCGTTCCGGGCCAAAAACTGGGCCGAAATAAGGTCCAAAAATCGCCCCCAGCGAATTCTGCAGATTATGCAGATCGCACATGTCACGCGATCGCGTCATCCATGCGGACACGTCGCTTGCGCTTTCCAATCCGTGCGGCCGCGTAAGCCATGCGGCCGCGTCACTGCGATTTGCGCTCCTTCGCGCGGTCGCGTGAGCCATGCGACCGCGTCACTTCTCGCTGGTTATCTCCTCAAACTCTTGTGTTCCTTCCATTTTTGCTAGCTTCCTTTCCAATCTCCAACTCATTCATGCCCTATAAAGTCTGAAACACTTGACACAAAGATCACGGCATCGAATGGAATAATGGAGAATTAAAATTAAATAATTAAGGTCTCTAGGGAGCAATTTTCAAGCATGTACTAAATTTAGGAAGGAAATCTAAATGCATGCTAAATTAATGAATAAGTGGGTAAGGATCATGACAAAACCACACAATTAGACACAATATAAACCATAAAATAGTGGTTTATCAACCTCCCCACACTTAATCATTAGCATGTCCTCATGCTAAATTGAAGGAGACAAGGAAATAAGTATGAATATGTAGAAACTCATGAAATCCAATGCAATCCTACATATATAAATAAATGCAACTATATGATTATTGTCCACTTGTTCAAAATAAATAAGCCCTTCAAAACAATTACAAATCAAATTCCACTAATTCTATCATTATACAATAAAACAGATAAAGGTGCAAGAAGATAGCTTATGAAAGCAGGAAACATGAAAATTCAAGCATCGAACCCTCACTGATAATGTATGTACGCTCTGATCTTTAGTGTATAGGGTAATCACTCTATTCTTCTCTAGTCATGTTTTCTAACTTTTATTTTTCTCCTAACCAATCAACAACAGTTAATATACCAATGCAAACATCATGAGGTCTTTCCAGGGTTGTAATGGGGCCAAGGTGCAGGTAAGGGTATACATATGGTTAAGTGAGCTTTATAAATTGAATCTTTAATTAACCTAAGCTCTCACCTAATATACATATACTCTATATACTTTAAATTCATGCCTAGCTACCCATAATTCCCTTTTTCAACCCATACTCATGTTTCAACTTTGTATTTTGATTCTATCATATGTGCATTGATTTTTTAATTCTGAATTTAACATTGGGGTAATTTTGTCCCCTTATTTATTTATTTATCATCATTTTTTTCAATTCTTATAGTTTCACATGAGTAGGTATCCAAATTCCCTTTAAATTTTCATGACACATTCCCTTAACAACTTTTATTCCTACAATTTCCCATACTTAACTAGCACACACAATTCTATCTTAAGCTGACCAAAGATTCAATTTGGGATATGCAATTATTTTTCAGCTTAAGGTTAGTAATGTGGTAAAATATAGAACAAATGGGGTTTTTGAAGGCTCAAAGTGTTTAACAAGGGTAATTGAAAAGGGTAGGCTTGATTTGGATAAGTGAGTTTAAACAAATAATGGCCTCAATCATGTGCAAGCATGTAAATATAATAAATATTGGACATATAAAGTAAAACAAAATATAGATTACAATCATAGAGAAGTAAACACACAAGAATAAAATAATTATGGTTAAATAATGTAACCATACATAAAGGCTCAAATCTTCCACAGGTTGTGTTCTTTAGCTCAAACGTCATGTTCCAAATACAACTCAAGCAGATTTATCATAAAAATTTTCTGAAAAATTAGTGATTTTATTCCAAAGATAGATTTTTAAAAGAAACTTATTGTCTTTTCAATCAAGTAGAACATGCATGAAACTATTCTAACCTCTGCAATTTATTCTATTCTATAAAGGGAAGAAAATATAACTAAAATATCCTAATTATTGGTGTACAGAGAAGAGAAATTACCTCCGAAAGTCAGGTACTGACCGACCTCCCCACACTTAAGGCTTTGCACCGTCCTCGGTGCCATCTGTCAGGAACAGGGGTGGGCTGGTAGCAGTATCTCTACAGTCGGGACTATCATGGCTCCAGTTGCTGGTAAAAGAAGTGGAGTCCGGAGTGTCTGAGTCCTTGAATTTGCCCAAGATCAGCTCCTTGAGGTATGTGAATCGGCGCTTGTTACGGTGCTCTCTCATCTTAGCTTTCTGTTCATGCCGATCCAACTTTTCAAGTATCTGCTGGAGCAATTTCTCAGTTGTAGATGCTTGTGGTGTTGAAGAAGGAATATCTTCAACTGGCTCAGTATGCTAGCTTGTAGTGGCTGCCGAAAGGCTGAGGTATTTCCCGTTAGGGACATATTGATCATCCCGTGGAAGCATGGCTTTGGTGTCCCCAGCTCTGTAGGAGACTCCGGCAGCTGAAACAAGATCTGAAAACAGGGCGGGAAAAGGTAGGTTGCCCGCGATTTGCACATGCTCCATAGTATTTCGGATGTGTCTTAAGAGATTCAGAGGTTGGTCTGTAAGGATGCACCACAGTAGAACAGCCATGTCTACAGTGAAGGAGGACTCATGAGTGCTCGAAAAGACATAATGTGACATGATCTGTGCCCATACGCGAGCCTCCAAGGTAAGTACGGAAGCCAAGATTCCGTTAGGGCGGGTACGGTGGTATCCGTAGATCCAACGGCTGCCAGGTAATGCAATGACTCCGAGGACGGAGTCCCAGTCAAGTTGGTATCTCTGGCGCTGAAGGGTGGCTTCTTGAAAAGCGTCCATTCTTGCTGGAAAAGGGGGAAGACTCAGAGCTTGCTGGATGGCCTCTTCTGTAATGGGCACTTGCTGCTGCCGGACATAAATAGACTGCAGGGTCGGTATGTAGAAGTTGGAGTAGAACTCAACTACCCAAGAGAGATTGACCTGCCTCGGCTGTCTCCGTAAGAAACCCCATTGTCTTCGTTCAATTTGTGGCTCAACAAAGGTGGAAATATTGGACGGGAGGATTAGAAGGTATTCATTGTTATAGTTCCTTTCTGCTAGGATAGGGAACATCTGCTCACAGTAGCGATTGGGAAATCGCGCAGCGTCCTTTGCTGGAAAGGTTCTCCTTTTTGTCAACCTTTATTATCCTCTTAACTCTTTTTGTTAAGGGCTTGACTGTGGTAGAAGAAGGCTCTGCCACTAATGCTCTTTTAGTTCCTCTTCTTGCTGGTGGTTTGGAAGTAGCTTTCTCCTTTCCTTTCTTGGTGGCCATCCTGAAAGAAGGGAAGAGAAAGAAAATTAAATGAAAAGAGATAGAGCAAAGAAGAGGGTAGTGTAAGTGATAATCAATGCACAATTAGGATAAATGGCAGTAACACATGGTCCGGATTACATGTGAAAAGCTCATCAATGGAAATATAGCAAGTGCATGTAGGACAATGGAACGCGAGAGGTTTATTGGCATGCAGGCAAAGGCATGAGTAGCATATATCAAACATTCAATGTCCAAATTAGATTACCATTTGCAACAAACTAGCCATCACATTTGTATTGACAATTAAATTTAATTAATAAAATATGAAAGGGAATTTGTGAAAAGCAAGCATTGCATATTAGAGTAGAATAATGTGAATAAGTGCATAATGCCATATGGGCTTTTTCACAAACACATAGCATGCATGTAGAATAAGCTCTTGAAAGTATGAATTTAAACATGCAAGCATTCCCTTAAAAAGTAATATATATGATTGTCAAACAAATTTACAACAAGCCATAAGCATATAATGATAAATAATGACTCACATAAATAGATAACACCAAGTAAAAAGGAAAAGAAAAGAAAAGAAAATAAGAATAATGAAGAAAAGAAAAGAAGATAGCATATGAAAATAAGAAGAATAGTAGAAAAGTGGGAAAGAAGAAAAGAAAAACCTTGTTAATGGGGGTGAGAGAGATAGAGAATGAAAGGTGAGATAGAAAGGGGAAGGGAGAAAGAAGAAAGAAGGAGGGAAAAGAAAAATTAGGATTTGGGAGATAGGAAGATAAGATAATTTGGCAACTTAGGTTGAGCTGTGCGGCGCATGCGACGCGGCCGCAGAGGGCACGCGCTCGCATGAGTGTGCTCCAGGTAGGGCGACGCGATCGCGTCGGTCACGCGGTCGCGTGACCTATGTTGCGCTGCTGGCGCGAGTGCAGCCTCGCTCCAGCACAACTCTCTGTTCAATTTATGTTAATTGCCAAAATCGGGTGACGCGATCGCGTGGGTCACGCGATCGCATGAGTGTGTATTATAAAATGAACGACGCGGCCGCGTCACCGACGCGATTGCGTGACAAGGATTGTGCTTCCAGCACAAATCCAGCATCACTCTCGCACAGAATGTGACTGTGCACCCTTTTACGTCGAAAACTCAGGGCACGCGACCGCATGGGGCATGCGACCGCGTGGGAGGCTATGATTTCCATGCGACGCGGCCGCATCAGCGACGTGGTCGCGTGAGGTAATTTGTGCCATTGGCACGCCTCCAGCGCAGCTCCTGCATAACTTTCTGTTCATTTTTGTTTTTCTTTACTCTCCCTGCCACGCGGACGCGTCGCTGATGCGACCGCGTCACGCGGCAAAATTTTTTTTTTTTAAATAAGGACATGTAAGTGTAAAAACATGAAAGTATTAATAAAGAGAAAAGTCATTGAAGAAGAAAAAACTAAAAGTGAAGAAAAGAACGATCATACCGCGGTGGGTTGTCTCCCACCAAGTACTTTGCTTTAACGTCCGTAAGTTGGACGCTTCATTAGCTCAATCTGCTGCTATGTGGGGATCTTCCAAGCGGAAGATCTCGAGCTCCTTGTTTTTCTACACCTTCTCACCATGGTACAGCCTCAGGCGGTGTCCATTGACCTTAATAAGTTCAGAGCTTGAAGGATGGCTTAGGTGATAAACTCCGTACGGTTCAGCCTTCTCTACTCTGTATGGACCTTCCCATTTTGATCTTAACTTACCGGGCATTAGCCTTAGTCTAGATTTGTGAAGGAGAACAAAATCTCCAGGTTGAAACTCTTTCTTCTTGATGTTTTGATCATGCACAGCTTTCATTCTTTCCTTGCAAATTCTGGAATTCTCATAAGCTTCTAGGCGAAGGTTCTCCAGTTCCTGTAGTTGCAACTTCCTTTCAGCTCCAGCATTCTCAATTCCCATCTTGCACTCTTTAACTGCCCAGAAGGCTCTGTGTTCGATTTTAACTGGGAGATGGCAAGCTTTTCCATAAACCAAGCGAAAGGGACTCATCCCAATGGGTGTCTTGTATGCGGTTCTATACGCCCACAGTGCATCTTGTAGCCTGGTGCTCCAGTCTTTCCTGTGAGGCTTTACTATCTTTTGCAAGATACGCTTAATTTCTCTGTTTGACACCTCAGCTTGCCCATTAGTTTGAGGATGGTAAGCTGTTGCAACTTTATGGATTATCCCATGCTTCTTCATCAATCCTGTTAGTCTCCTGTTACAAAAATGGGTGCCTTGATCACTCACGATCGCTCGTGGTGATCCAAAACGGCATATAATATGGTTTCTCACAAAGGAAACAACAGTGTTAGCATCATCAGTGTGGGTAGGAATTGCTTCCACCCATTTGGAAACATAATCTACAGCTAACAGTATATATAAATATCCACTAGAATTTGGAAATGGACCCATGAAGTCAATGCCCCATACATAAAAAATTTCACAGAAAAGCATATATTGTTGAGGCATCTCATCCCTTCTGGATATATTACCAAATTTTTGGAATGGGGGACAAGATTTACAAAACTCAGTAGCGTCTCTAAAAAGAGTAGGCCACTAGAATCCACAGTCTAAGATCTTTCTAGCTGTTCTTTGAGGGCCAAAATGTCCTCCACTCTCAGATGAGTGACAGGCCTCTAAAATGGATTGGAATTCTGATTGAGGCACACAACGTCTAATTATCTGGTCAGCACCACATCTCCATAAATATGGGTCATCCCATATATAATATTTAGACTCGCTTTTCAGCTTGTCTCTTTGATGTTTAGAGAAATGTGGAGGGAATGTGCGGCTAACTAAATAATTAGCAACAGGTGCATACCAAGGGACTACCTCAGATATTGCTTGCAGGTTATCAAAAGGGAAATTATCATCTATAGGAGTAGAATCATCCTTTATATGTTCAAGGTGACTCAAGTGGTCCGCTACTAAATTCTGATTACCACTCCTATCCTTTATTTCTAAATTAAATTCTTGTAACAGTAGTATCCAATGGATAAGTCTTGGTTTGGACTCCTTTTTAGCTAATAGATACTTTAGAGCTGCATGGTCCGAATACACTACTACTTTGGTACCAAGTAAATAGGCCTGAAATTTATCGAGAGCAAAAACAATAGTAAGAAGTTCTTTTTCAGTAGTAGTATAATTGGACTGGGCAGTGTCTAAAGTCTTAGACGCATAGACAATAACAAAAGGATCCTTACCTTCACGATGAGCCAGCGCTGCTCCTACTGCATGGTTGGAAGCATCGCACATGATTTCAAACGGCTGGCTCCAGTCGGGTCCTCTCATGATTGGGGCTTAAGTTAGAGCAGTCTTCAGCGTATCAAATGCTTGTTTGCAATCCTCACTGAACTCGAACTCAATGTCCTTCTGCAGTAATCTGGATAAGGGAAGTGCTACCTTACTAAAGTCTTTAATAAATCTCTGGTAGAAACCTGCATGGCCAAGGAACGAACGGACTTCCCTCACAGAAGAGGGGTAAGGTAGACTAGAAATAACGTTCACCTTTGCTGGGTCTACCGAAATGCCAGTATTAGATACCACATGTCCTAATACATTCCCTTGTTTTACCATAAAGTGGCATTTTTCGAAATTCAATACAAGGTTTGTATTAATACATCTATCTAATACTCTCGATAATCCATCTAAGCAAAGGGTAAAAGAATCACCATAAACGCTAAAATCGTCCATAAAAATTTCCATACAGTCCTCAGTAAGATCAGAGAAAAGACTCATCATGCACCTTTGGAAAGTAGCTGGTTTATTGCACAAGCCAAAGGGCATTCTCTTATAAGCATAAGTCCCAAAAGGACATGTAAAAGTAGTCTTTTCCTGATCCTCAGGAGCTATATGAATCTGGAAATAACCTGTGTAACCATCTAGAAAGCAATAATGTGATTTACCTGACAGGCGATCCAGCATTTGATCAATGAATGGAAGTGGGTAGTGATCCTTACGGGTAGCTCAATGCAGACTCTCCAAGCATTTTGAACTCTAGTTGCTATGAGCTTTCCATGCTCATTCTTCACTGTAGTGACTCCAGACTTCTTGGGTACCACTTGTACTAGGCTTACCCATTCACTGTCTAAAATGGGATATATGATACCGGCCTCCAATAGTCCGGTCACTTCCTTTTTGACAACTTCCAAGATGGTGGGATTCAATCTTCATTGGGGTTGACGGACAGGTCTTGCTCCCTCTTCTAAAAATATTCTGTGCTCGCATACTTGAGGATTGATTCCCACTATGTCTACCAAGCTCTACCCGATTGCCTTCTTATGCTTCCTCAGTACATCAAGTAGCTACTCTTCTTGTTGAGAAGTCAGTTCTCTTGCAATAATAACCGAAGCTTCTGCTTATCCTCAAGATAGGCATATTTGAGGTGTGGAGGGAGAGGTTTCAATTCTAACTTTTGATCATGGGCAGGCTCTGGATTATCTGGAGCTTGTGAAAATGGCGAAGTGTCCTCACTGTCAGTTAAGAGGGTCCCCACACTTGGACCTTGTCCAGTGTGCCTCTCTTCAAACTCTTCTTTTTGAACTTCAGCCACACTTTCGTCTATGACATTACACTGGAAGATAGAACGATCTTCTGGGGGATTGTCAATGACTCCATTCAGATTGAAGATCACTATGCGGCCATCTATTTCAAAGGAGTATGTTCCTGAAAAAGCATCCAACTTGAATTTTGATGTCTTCAGGAATGGTCTTCCAAGTAAGATCGATGATGGCTTATCTGAATCATTATGGGGCATCTTCAAGATATAAAAATCAGTGGAAAATGTGAGCCCTTTAATGTTCACCAAAACATCTTCAGCAACTCCAGCCACTGTAATAATGCTTTTATATGCTAACACAAAACGAGCTGCCGACCTCTTTAAGGGAGGGAGCCTCAAAACATCATATATGGACAAAGGTATTATACTGACACATGCTCCTAAATCACACATGCAATCATAAATTACTACACCACCAATAGTACAACTAACTATGCAAGGACCTGGATCACTACATTTTTCAGGTAATCCTCCCATTAAAGCAGATATAGAACTAAAGGAATAGTTTCTAATTCATTAATTTTGTCTTTATGGATACATAAGTCTTTTAGAAACTTTGCATATTTAGGTACTTGCTGAATAACATCAAAAAGGGAAACAGTTACCTCGACCTTTTTGAAGATCTCTACCATTTTAGAATCAGGTTCCAGCTGCTTCCTGGGCTTCCTTGCAAGCTGTGGAAATGGAATGGGAATGGTGGTTCCTGTGGTGCCTGCGCTTTTTGGTACTTCCTCTTGTGGTTGAGCTATCTCTTCTTCAGCTATGTCCTAAATATCCTCTTCCTCTTCAACATCTTCAATTTCCACCACCTCTTCAGCTGAGGCGTATTCTGGTGAGCTTGGTTCCTCCTGATTTCTCTCCTGCAGTGTGGTTCTAGACCTCAGGGTGATGGCATTAAAGCCTCCCTTTGGATTGGGTAATGGTTGAGAGGGAATTCCAGTGGTGCTTGAAGGTTGGTAACTGGAATTTGGTGCTGAGCCAAGCTGTGTCATAAAAGCTTGCAGAGTAGAGGTGAGACCATTCAGACTGGCATTAATACTGTTCACGATGGTACTTTCCATGGCCAGTTGTCTCTTCTCAAAAGCTTGTAATAAATCTTCATTAGAAGATACAGAAGAATGAGTAAATTGAGAGGTCTGCTGCTGATTGTTCGGTGGTCCTTGATTTTGCCTCAGGTGAGGTGCTCTGTAAGGTTGATTTTGCTGCCTGTTATTGTTATTATTCCACCTCTGATTTCCCTGATTATCTCTGCCTCCTCTGTTATTGTTATCCCTCCAATTCTGGTTTGAATTGTCCTGCCATCCATGGTTATTATTTCCACTTTGATTGTACCCTTGGTTGGGGCGGTCATAGAAGTTGTGAGTGGATGCCACCATGTTGTTTTCTTGTTGGAGCTGCGGGCATTCATCAGTGTAATGGCTGTAATCAGCACAGATCCCGCAAATTCTTTGTGGGACTAGCTGTTGGTTTTGCTGCGGTTGAGGAGGTTGAGCTTGCTAAGCTTGTTGATTCAACTGCATTTGCTTTAGCAAGTTGGTCATTTCACAGATGCTTTGAGTTAGAGCAACAGTCTCTCTGCTAGAGGATACTTCTGCAACGGCTTTTGAACGGCCTTGCTTCTGTCTGTGGTTCCTAGTAGATTCAGCTAAATCACTGATCAATTGCCAAGCTTCATCAGTGGTCTTGTACTTCTTCATAGACCCATTGGTGGCACTTTCCAATGTGGTCTTATCTTGGGGCCTCATACCCTGTGTGATATAGCTGAGTAGCACGATCTTGTCAATCATGTGGTGGGGGCATGATTCCAGAAGGTTATTGAAGCACTCCCAGTATTCAAAAAGAGTCTCATTGTCATCCTAAACAATGGTAGAGATATCCTTCCTCAGTTTATCAGTAACTTTAGATGGAAAGAATTTCTCCAGAAACTCCTTTCTGAGTGTATCCCAGTTGTATACATTTGCTAGAGGTTGAGTGTAGTACCACTCTCTTGCTTTTCCTTCAAGAGAAAACGGAAAAGCTTTCAGCAGAATTGCAGTTTCATCAGTGCCATCACGCCTGACAGTAGAACAGGCTGCCTGGAATCTCTCAAGTGCTTGATAGGCTCTTGAGCAGGTAGGCCATGAAACTTGGGCATCAAATTTAGCAGTGCGGTCTTTATTTCAAAATCTGTAGCTACCGATGGATGATGCGCCTGAAACGGTTGCGTTGTAAAATCAGGGGCTCCTTCCTCCTGGATGGTAACTCTTCTAGCTGCCATGTTTTCTGCACGCAAAACAACCGAATCAGTAGAACGGGGGCTGGTTTCTTCCTTAGACTCACTTTCAAATCCGCCCTCAGAGCGGATTAACCTGCGCTGTTCTCGCCTTATTCGTGAAATTGTTCTTTCAATTTCAGGATCGAATATTAGCAAGCGCGGATCAAGAAGTGAACGCGTCATTTGACGGAAGAAACATGCAGCTCATAGTAGCAAAATTAAATAAAATACAAATAAATAAATTCTAATTAATAAAATTAGCACTCTATTGCAACTCCCCGGCAACGGCGCCAAAAATTGATGGGAAGCAGAAGCTGGTGAATTAAAAATTATTAAAATGATTATGCTGCAAGTATAGTTCTTAATTCACCAAAAATCTACCTATCAATTTAGAAATATGTCACAGAGAGTTTAAATTAAAATTACTGGGAGTTTTAAGTCCCAGGTCGTCTCCCAACGAGTTGCAGAGAAGTGTGCTATCTTATTGATGAGCGGATATTTTATACGCTTTTTGGGGGTAATTTCATGTAGATTTTAGTATGTTTTAATTAATTTTTAGTAGAATATTATTAGTTTTTAGGCAAAAATCATATTTCTGGACTTTACTATGAGTTTGTGTGTTTTTCTGTGATTTCAGGTATTTTCTGGCTGAAACTGAGGGAGCTGAGCAAAAATCTGAGTTAGGCTGAAAAAGGACTGCTGATGTTGTTGGATCCTGACCTCCCTGCACTCGAAATGGATTTTCTGGAGCTACAGGAGTCCAATTGGCGCGCTCTCAACGGCGTTGGAAAGTAGACATCCAGGGCTTTCCAGCAATATATAATGGTCCATACTTTGCGCGAATATAGACGACGTAACTTGGCGTTGAACGCCTAGTACATGTTGCTGTCTGGAGTTAAACGCCAGAAAAACGTCATGATCCGGAGTTGAACGCCCAAAACACGTCATAACTTGGAGTTCAACTCCAAGAAAGGCCTCAACTCGTGGATAGCTTTAGTCTCAGCCCCAGCACACACCAAGTGGGCCCCAGAAGCGGATTTCTGCACCAATTATCTTAGTTTACTCATTTTCTGTAAACCTAGGTTACTAGTTCACTATTTAAACAACTTTTGGAGACTTATCTTGTACCTCATGACATTTTCAGATCTGAATTACATACTTTTTGACGGCATGAGTCTCTAAACTCCATTGTTGGGGGTGAGGAGCTCTGCAGCGTCTCGATGATTTAATACAATTCCTTTGTTTTCCATTCAAACACGCTTGTTCTTATCTAAGATGTTCATTCGCGCTTAATTATGGAGGAGGTGATGATCCGTGACACTCATCACCTTCCTTAATCCATGAACGTGTGCCTGACAACCACCTCCGTTCTACATCAGATTGAATGAATATCTCTTAGATTCATTAATCAGAATCTTCGTGGTATAAGCCGGATTGATGGCAGCATTCATGAGAATCCGGAAAGTCTAAACCTTGTCTGTGGTATTCCGAGTAGGATTCTGGGATTGAATGACTGTGACATGCTTCAAACTCCTGAAGGCTGGGCGTTAGTGACAGACGCAAAAGAATCAATGGATTCTACTCCAACCTGATTGAGAACCGACAGATGATTAGCCGTGCTGTGACAGAGCATAGGAACGTTTTCACTGAGAGGATGGGAAGTAGCCACTGACAACGGTGACACCCTACATAGAGCTTGCCATGGAAGGAGCCTTGCGTGTGTTGAAGGATTTCAAGGAAGAGTCGAAGTCAGAGGACAAAGCATCTCCAAAACTCCAACATATTTCCTATTACTGCACAACAAGTAACAATTTGATTCTCTCTTATTTTTCTTACAATTTTAAATACTTTGACTTCTTACAATTAAATCCAAATAACCTTATCGGCTTCCTGACTAAGATTAATAGAATAAACATTGATTGCTTCAAACCAATAATCTCCGTGGGATCGACCCTTACTCACGTAAGGTATTACTTGGACGACCCAGTGCACTTGTTGGTTAGTTGTGCGAATTACAAATTCGTGCACCAAGTTTTTGGCGCCGTTGCCGGGGATTGTTGAGTTTGAACAATTGAAGGCTTATTTTATTTCTTAGATTAGGAATAATTTATTTTTGTTGTTATAGAGTCATTAAATTTTGATAGGATAGTTTCTTTTCAAAAATTTCTTTTCAAAAATATTATTTTTCTTAATTAATTGTTAATTTTTTGTGAGTTTAGTGTCTTATTCTAAGTTTGGTGTTAATTGCATATTTTATATCTTCTTTAAAAATCTCGTGTTAGTGTTCTTGGTTCTTCCTTGATTTTTAAGTTGTTCTTGATAATTGGTTATCCCCTTTGGAACCTTTTTCAAAAATAATTTTTCTTGGATTTAATCTTGTGCCAAACTTTAAGTTTGGTGTTTTCTTGTTAATCTCTTTATAATTTTCGAAAATTTTATTAAAGTTTTCTAAAAATTTTAAGTTTGGTGTTCTTCCTTTTGTTCGTGGTGTTCTTGTGAATCTTCAAGGTGTTCTTGAGTTTTTCTTGTGTCTTGATCGTAAAATTTTTAAGTTTGGTGTTCCTTGGTGTTTTTCCTCCAAAAATTTTCGAAAATAAGGAGCATTAGATCTAAAAATTTTAAGTCTTGTGCCTTTTGTGTGTTTTTATCTTTCATCATAAAATTCAAAAAAAAAATTTATATCTTTTCTAACTAATTTTAAAACTACATTTTCGACATTTTTATATAAATTTCAGATTTCAATTTCAAAATTTTTCGAAAAATTTTCACAAAATATTTTTAAATTCTTTTTATATATTTCGTTTTTATTTATTCCACTTTTATAAAATAAATAAAATCAACATATAAATTATCTCTTGTAATCCATCATGGAAGCAAGTAGGAATGAACAGTCCAAGAGGACTCTGGGGTCATATGCTAACCCCACTACTGCTTCATATGGGAGTAGTATCTGTATACCCTCTATTGGAGTTAGTAGCTTTGAGCTGAATCCTCAGCTCATTATCATGGTGCAGCAAAACTGCCAGTATTCTGGTCTTCCACATGAAGAACCTACAGAGTTTCTGGCACAATTTCTGCAAATTGCTGATACAGTACATGATAAGGAAGTAGATCAGGATGTCTACAGATTATTACTGTTTCCATTTGCTGTAAAAGATCAAGCTAAGAGGTGGTTAAATAACCAGCCTAAGAACAGCATAAAAACATGGAAACAGCTGTCAGAAAAATTCCTGAATCACTATTTCCCTCTAAAACGGATGACACAGCTAAGGCTAAGCATCCAAGGCTTCAAACAAGGAGATAATGAATCCCTTTATGATGCCTGGGAGAGATACAGAGAGATGCTAAGAAAATGCCCCTCTGAAATGTTTTCAGAATGGGTGCAATTAGACATCTTTTACTATGGGCTTACAGAAAAAGCTCAGATTTCTCTAGACCACTCAGCTGGTGGATCTATACATATGAGAAAAATAATTGAAGAAGCTCAAGAGCTTATTGATACAGTTGCCAGAAATCAGCATCTGTATCTAAGCAGTGAATCTTCCATGAAAGAAGAAGCTAAAACAGTAACTGCTGAACTCAGTCCGGTGGATCAGGCTAATGAATTTAATCAGCAATTAGACTTTCTAACTCTGCAGCTAGCCGAATTCAAGGAAATATTACAGGAAACAAGAATGGCAAACAGGAATATGGAAGTGCAATTAAAGCAGACAGAAAAGCAACTGTCAAAAAAATAGCAGAAGAATGCCAAGCAGTTCAATTAAGAAGTGGGAAAACATTAAATACCTCACTTCAAAGCAGCAGAAAACCAAGAAATAAACAATTGGTTACTCAAAATCCCTCTGAGGACAGTCAGAGCCCAGAGAGGAATAAAGCTGGCGCTGAACGCCCAGACCATGCTCATTCCTGGCGTTCAGCGCCAGAAACAAGCATGAATCCGGCGTTGAACACCCAAAGGGAACATGGTTCTGGCGTTCAAACGCCAGTAACAAATAGGGAGATGGCGTCTAACGCCACTACAGCTTCCACCCCTGGCATTCAATTGCCAGTGGGGGATCAGTCACATACAAGTGCTGATGATAACCCTTCTAAAAAGGCTTCCCAACCCACTTCTGTAGGTAATAAACCTGCAGCAACTAAGGTTGAGGAATACAAAGCCAAAATGCCTTATCCTCAAAAACTCCGCCAAGCGGAACAGGATAAGCAATTTTCCCGCTTTGCAGACTATCTCAGGACTCTTGAAATAAAGATCCCGTTTGCAGAAGCACTTGAGCAAATACCCTCTTATGCTAAGTTCATGAAAGATATCTTAAGTCATAAGAAGGATTGGAGGGAAACTGAAAAAGTTTACCTCACTGAAGAATGCAGTGCAGTCATTCTGAAAAGCTTACCTGAGAAGCTTAAAGATCCTGGGAGCTTTATGATACCATGCACATTAGAAGGTACTTGTACCAAGCAAGCTTTGTGTGATCTTGGGGCAAGTATCAACCTAATACCTGCATCTACTATCAGAAAGCTTGGTTTGACTGAAGAAATCAAACCAACCAGGATATGTCTTCAACTTGCTGATGGCTCCATTAAATACCCATCAGGCGTGATTGAAGACATGATTGTCAAGGTTGGGCCATTTGCCTTTCCTACTGACTTTGTGGTGCTAGAAATGGGGGAGCACAAGAGTGCAACTCTCATTCTAGGAAGACCTTTCCTAGCAACTGGCCGAACCCTCATTGACGTCCAAAAAGGGGAAGTAACCTTGAGAGTCAATGAGGAGGAGTTCAAGTTGAATGTTGTCAAAGCCATGCAACATCCAGACACCCCAAATGACTGCATGAGTGTTGATATTATTGACTCTCTGGTAAGAGAGGTCAATATGGCTGAGAGTCTCGAATCAGAGCTAGAGGACATCTTTAAAGATGTTCAGCCCGATTTGGAGGAATCAGAGAAGATAATAGAACCTCTGAAAATCCCTAAAGAAGAGGAGAAACCTCCAAAACCCGAACTCAAACCATTACCACCATCCCTGAAATATGCATTTCTGGGAGAAGGTGATACCTTTCCTGTAATTATAAGCTCTACCTTAGAGCCACAGGAAGAGGAAGCACTAATTCAAGTGCTAAGGACACACAAGACAGCTCTTGGGTGGTCCATCAGTGATCTTAAGGGCATTAGCCCAGCCAGATGCATGCACAAGATTTTACTGGAGGATGACGCCAAGCCAGTGGTTCAACCACAAAGGCGGCTGAATCCAGCTATGAAAGAAGTGGTGCAGAAAGAGGTCACTAAATTACTAGAGGCTGGGATTATTTATCCTATTTCTGACAGCCCCTGGGTGAGCCCTGTCCAAGTTGTCCCTAAGAAAGGTGGCATGACAGTGGTTCATAATGAAAAAAATGAACTAGTTCCCACAAGAACAGTTACAGGGTGGCGTATGTGCATTGATTATAGAAGGCTCAATACAGCCACCAGAAAGGATCATTTTCCTTTACCATTCATAGACCAAATGCTAGAAAGACTAGCAGGTCATGAGTACTACTGCTTCCTGGATGGATATTCAGGTTATAATCAAATTGCAGTAGATCCCCAGGATCAGGAGAAAACGGCATTCACATGCCCATCTGGAGTATTTGCATACAGAAGGATGCCATTTGGCCTGTGCAATGCACCTGCAACCTTTCAGAGGTGCATGCTCTCAATTTTCTCTGATATGGTGGAAAAATTCCTGGAAGTCTTCATGGATGACTTTTCAGTATTTGGAGACTCATTCAGCTCCTGCCTTAACCATTTAGCACTTGTTCTGAAAAGATGCCAAGAGACTAACCTGGTTTTAAACTGGGAAAAATGTCACTTTATGGTGACTGAAGGAATTGTCCTTGGGCACAAAATTTCGAACAAGGGAATAGAGGTGGACCAAGCTAAGGTAGAAGTAATTGAAAAATTGCCACCACCTGCTAATGTTAAGGCAATCAGAAGCTTTTTGGGGCATGCAGGATTCTATAGGAGGTTTATAAAGGATTTTTCAAAAATCGCCAAACCTCTGAGCAACCTGCTAGCTGCTGACACGCCATTTATCTTTGATAAAGAGTGTCTGCAGGCATTTGAGACTCTGAAAGCTAAATTGGTTACAACACCAATCATCTCTGCACCAGACTGGACATTACCATTTGAATTGATGTGTGATGCCAGTGACCATGCCATTGGTGCAGTGTTGGGACAAAGGCATGACAAGCTTCTGCACGTCATTTATTATGCTAGCCGTGTTCTAAATGATGCACAGAAGAATTACACAACCACAGAAAAAGAGCTACTTGCAGTGGTTTACGCCATTGACAAATTCAGATCCTATTTAGTAGGATCAAAAGTGATTGTGTACACTGATCATGCTGCTCTTAAATATCTACTCACAAAGCAGGATTCAAAACCCAGACTCATCAGATGGGTGTTGCTTCTGCAAGAGTTTGATATAGAAATAAGAGACAGAAAAGGGACAGAGAATCAAGTAGCAGATCACCTGTCCCGAATAGAACCAGTAGAAGGGGCGTCCCTCCCTCTCACTGAGATCTCTGAAACTTTTCCGGATGAGCAACTCTTTGCCATCCAGGAAGTGCCATGGTTTGCAGACATTGCAAACTACAAGGCATTAAGATTCATACCCAAAGAGTACAGTAGGGTGCAATCAAAGAAATTAATCACAGATGCAAAGTACTATCTTTGGGATGAACCATATCTCTTCAAGAGATGTGCAGACGGAGTAATCCGTAGATGTGTGCCTAAGGAAGAAGCGCAAAAGATTTTATGGCACTGCCATGGATCACAGTACGGAGGACATTTTGGAAGTGAGCGAACAGCCACAAGAGTCCTCCAAAGTGGCTTCTACTGGCCTACTCTCTATAAAGATTCCCGAGCATTTGTGCTTAATTGTGACAGTTGCCAAAGATCAGGCAACCTACCTCACAGTTATGCCATGCCTCAACAAGGAATCTTGGAGATTGAGTTGTTTGATGTATGGGGTATTGACTTCATGGAACCTTTCCCACCATCATACTCAAACACTTATATTCTGGTGGCAGTGGATTATGTAACCAAATGGGTGGAGGCTATTGCAACACCCACTAATGACACTAAAACAGTGTTAAAATTCCTCCAGAAACATATTTTCAGCAGATTTGGTATCCCTAGAGTATTAATCAGTGATGGGGGCACTCATTTCTGCAATAAACAGCTTTACTCTGCTCTGGTACGTTATGGAGTTAGCCACAGGGTAGCTACTCCATATCACCCACAAACTAATGCGCAAGCTGAAGTCTCAAATAGAGAACTTAAAAGAATCCTGGAACGGACTGTAATTAACCGTAGAAGGGATTGGGCAAGAAGCTTGGATGATGCTCTGTGGGCATACAGAACAGCATTCAAGACCCCCATAGGGACCTCTCCATACCAGCTTGTGTATGGAAAGGCATGTCACCTGCCAGTGGAACTGGAACACAAGGCCTACTGGGCAACCAGATTCCTGAACCTTGATGCCAAGTTAGCTGGAGAAAAACGATTGCTCCAGTTAAATGAGCTAGAGGAATTTAGACTCAGTGCTTTCGAGAATGCAAAAATTTACAAGGAGAAAGCAAAAAGATGGCATGATAAGAAATTGTCATCCAGAGTCTTTGAGCCAGGGCAGAAAGTTCTGCTATTTAATTCAAGGCTCAAATTATTCCCCGGGAAATTAAAATCTCGGTGGAGAGGTCCATATGTAATTACAAGTGTATCACCGTATGGATACATAGAACTTCAGGATAATGATTCTAACAAAAAGTTCATTGTTAATGGACAAAGAGTTAAACATTATCTTGAAGGTAATTTAGAGCAAGAATGCTCAAGACTGAGACTTAATTGAAGATCAGTAATAGTCCAGCTAATGACATTAAAGAAGCGCTTGCTGGGAGGCAACCCAGCCAATCACAAAATTTAATTTTATTCATTTTTCTAATTAATTAAAGTTTTACAGGTAGATGCTGAAGTATCTTCAAAAGGTGAAATAGCAATTGGTTGAAGTCACAGAGTTACAGGGAAATTTGGAAGCTCACTGGCGTGAAAAAGCCAGTAAGAAACACTTTAGGCGTTGAACGCCCAAAAGAAGCACCCACTGGGCATTTAACGCCAGTAAGGGTAGCCATCTGGGCGTTAAACGCCAGAAAGGAGCATCTTTTGGGCGTTAAACGCCAGAAAGAAGCACCTTCTGGGCGTTTAACGCCAGACTGCTAGCATCATGGGCGTTCAGAAAAACGCCCAGTGACAAAGGACTTCCTGGCGTTCAACGCCAGAAAGAAGCATCAGCTGGGCGTTGAACGCCCAGGAGAAGCAACAATTGGGCGTTAAACGCCCAAAACATGCATCGTTTGGGCGTTTAACGCCAGGATGGTGGGAGGAGGTAAAAATTCGTTTTTAATCCTAATTTTTCTAAATTTTTATGTTTCAATTCATGATTTCTTACATAAACATGTTCCAAATTGTCATCCATCATATCAAGTTAGTTTTCTAAAAACCCTTATTTCTAAAATTCCATGTTTCAAAAATTTTAAATATATCTTAATCCAAAAAAACAAATGGTTTTCCAATCCAATCCATTTTTTTTAAGTTTGTTCTCAAAACTCAATTACATTTTTAAAAATCTTTTTCAAAATTAAAAATTCAGATCTATCTTTTAACTATTAGTTAAATCTTTTTTTAAAGAAACTATATCTTTTTCTTATCATATCTATCTTTTACAAATCATATCTTATATCTTATCTTTTCCTATTTTCGAAAATTACCCACCCCCTCCCTATATTTTGAATTCGGCGCCCCCCTCCTCGTCACCATCAAACACTTGCTCTCCTCCTATTCCTCTTCTTTCTTCTCTTTTGCTTGAGGACAAGCAAAGCTCTAAGTTTGGTGTGTTTTATCCGTGATCACAAAAACATACCCACTAAAGATCATGGCTCCTAAAGGAAAACAACCCAACCTAAGAGGCAAGAAAGAGAACACTCCAAAGCCACTTTGGAATCAAGGGAAGTTCTTAACTAAAGAACATTCAGACCATTACTACAAGATAATGAGTCACAGATCAGTGATCCCGGAAGTTAGATTCGATCTGAAAGAAGATGAATATCCGGAGATCCAAGAGCAAATTCGAAACAGGAATTGGGAAATTCTGCCCAATCCTGAAACGAAAGTGGGAAGGAACATGGTTCAGGAGTTCTATGCTAATCTATGGCAGACAGACAGGCAAAGAATAATTGGAGCTGCTCTCTTTGACCATCGGACCATAGTCAGAGGAAAGATCATTCATACCAATTCTGACAAGATCAGGGAGATATTTAAGCTTCCCCAACTAAAAGATGACCCAGACTCCTTTAATAGGAGAATGATGAGGGTCAATAAAGGGCTGGACAAGATTCTGGAGGATATATGCATCCCTGGAGCCAAGTGGACCACCAGCACGACTGGCATCCCAGTTCAACTCAAAAGGGAAGATCTAAAACCAGTAGCCAGAGGTTGGCTAGATTTCATAGGGCGTTCCATTTTGCCCACCAGCAACCGTTCTGAAGTCACTATTAAAAGAGCAGTAATGATTCACTGCATCATGTTGGGAAAAGAAGTAGAAGTCCATCAGCTGATCTCATGTGAGCTATACAAAATAGCAAACAGGAATTCTAAGGACGCCAGATTGGCCTATCCGAGCTTAATTTCTATGCTCTGCAAAGATGCTGGAGTAAAGATGGGAATAACAGAATATATCCTAATTGAAAAGCCAATTACTGGAATCTCAATGGTCAGACAACAGCAACAAGATGATTCAACCAAGAGAAGAGCACAAGAAGCCCTCCCAGAACTACCTCAATTCGAATATTGGGAACATCTTGAGGCTTCTATTTCCAAATTGCAAGAAGCTATGGACCAAATAAAGGAAGAACAGAATAATCAAAGTAGCATGCTTTGCAAACTGCTCAAGGAACAGGAAGAGCAAGGGCGTGATCTAAGGGAGCTGAAGCGCCAAAAATTAATCCTTGAACAACACCCCACAGATTAGAGGAACATCTACTCCTCAAAACAACAGGTTGCTGAGTTCCAATTTTTCTGCTTTAGCTTAGTGATAGTATTATTATAGAAATTCACCTTAGGAGATATTTAGTAGTAATTAGTATGTCTATTTTGATTTTATTTCCAATTAAGCTATAATTTATTTTTCTCATCATCATCAGGCATGAATAAAGTAGTAGATTTTTTAGAATAAAGAAGTAATCTATATTTTTCGAGTTCTCAATAATAAAAATTATAATTAATTATATGTGGTGGCAATACTTTTTGTTCTCTGAATGAATGCTTGAACAGTGCATAATTTGTACTTTGAATTTGATGAATATTGGCTCCTGAAAGAATGAGGAACACGAAAAATATTATTGATGATCTGAAAAATCATGAAATTGATTCTTGAAGCAAGAAAAAGCAGTCAAAAAAAAAGAGAGAGAAGGAGCAATAGAAAAAGCCACGAGCCCTTAAAACCAAAAGGCAAGGGTAAAAAGGATCCAAGGCTTTGAGCATCAATGGATAGGAGGGCCCAAGGAAATAAAATCCAGGCCTAAGCGGCTAAAACAAGCTGTCCCTAACCATGTGCTTGTGGCATGCAGGTCCAAGTTACAAACTTGAGACTGAGTGGTTAAAGTCGTGATCCAAGGCAAACAGAGTGTGCTTAAGAGCTCTGGACACCTCTGACTGGGGACTTTAGCAAAGCTAAGTCACAATCTGAAAAGGTTCACCTAGTCATGTGTCTGTGGCATTTATGTATTTGGTGGTAATACTGGAAAACAAAGTGCTTAGGGCCATAGCCAAGACTCATAAAATAACTGTGTTCAAGAGTCAACATACTACACTAGGAGAGTCAATAATACTATCTGAATTCTGAGTTCCTATGGATGCCAATCATTCTGAAATTCAAAAGATAAAGGGAGATGCCAAAACTGTTCAGAAACAAAAAGCTACAAGCCCCGCTCATCTAATAAGAATCTGAGCTTCATTTAAAACTCTAAAATATTATTACTTCTTAATTTCTGTTAAAACCTATTTTATTTATCTAGTTGCTTGAGGACAAGCAACAGTTTAAGTTTGGTGTTGTGATGAGCGGATATTTTATACGCTTTTTGGGGGTAATTTCATGTAGATTTTAGTATGTTTTAATTAATTTTTAGTAGAATATTATTAGTTTTTAGGCAAAAATCATATTTCTGGACTTTACTATGAGTTTGTGTGTTTTTCTGTGATTTCAGGTATTTTCTGGCTGAAATTGAGGGAGCTGAGCAAAAATCTGAGTTAGGCTGAAAAAGGACTGCTGATGCTGTTGGATCCTGACCTCCCTGCACTCAAAATGGATTTTCTGGAGCTACAGGAGTCCAATTGGCGCGCTCTCAACGGCGTTGGAAAGTAGACATCTAGGGCTTTCCAGCAATATATAATAGTCCATACTTTGCGCGAATATAGACGACGTAACTTGGCGTTGAACGCCAAGTACATGTTGCTGTCTGGAGTTAAACGCCAAAAAAACGTCTTGATCCGGAGTTGAACGCCCAAAACACGTCATAACTTGGAGTTCAACTCCAAGAAAGGCCTCAACTCGTGGATAGCTTTAGTCTCAGCCCCAGCACACACCAAGTGGGCCCCAGAAGCGGATTTCTGCACCAATTATCTTAGTTTACTCATTTTCTGTAAACCTAGGTTACTAGTTCACTATTTAAACAACTTTTGGAGACTTATCTTGTACCTCATGATATTTTCAGATCTGAATTACATACTTTTTGACGGCATGAGTCTCTAAACTCCATTGTTGGGGGTGAGGAGCTCTGCAGCGTCTCGATGATTTAATACAATTCCTTTGTTTTCCATTCAAACACGCTTGTTCTTATCTAAGATGTTCATTCGCGCTTAATTATGGAGGAGGTGATGATCCGTGACACTCATCACCTTCCTTAATCCATGAACGTGTGCCTGACAACCACCTCTGTTCTACATCAGATTGAAGGAATATCTCTTAGATTCCTTAATCAGAATCTTCGTGGTATAAGCCGGATTGATGGCAGCATTCATGAAAATCCGGAAAGTCTAAACCTTGTCTGTGGTATTCCGAGTAGGATTCTGGGATTGAATGACTGTGAGGTTCTTCAAACTCCTGAAGGCTGGGCGTTAGTGACAGACGCAAAAGAATCAATGGATTCTACTCCAACCTGATTGAGAACCGACAGATGATTAGCCGTGCTGTGACAGAGCATAGGAACGTTTCACTGAGAGGATGGGAAGTAGCCACTGACAACGGTGACACCCTACATAGAGCTTGCCATGGAAGGAGCCTTGCGTGTGTTGAAGGATTTCAAGGAAGAGTCGAAGTCAGAGGACAAAGCATCTCCAAAACTCCAACATATTTCCTATTACTGCACAACAAGTAACAATTTGATTCTCTCTTATTTTTCTTACAATTTTAAATACTTTGACTTCTTACAATTAAATCCAAATAACCTTATCGGCTTCCTGACTAAGATTAATAGAATAAACATTGATTGCTTCAAACCAATAATCTCCGTGGGATCGACCTTTACTCACGTAAGGTATTACTTGGACGACCCAGTGCACTTGCTGGTTAGTTGTGCGAATTACAAATTCGTGCACCACTTATTAATCAGATGTTCAAGAAGTTGAGTTGAGTAAATTGGGATTTAAATTGAGGAAAATTAAATAATATGAATAAAAGCCTTGACTGGGAATTGATTGGTTGGGATCTCTATCATTAATGGATTGATTTTCAAGATTAATTTGTAATTAATGGTTGCTCTGTTTGGTTATCCTTTACTAGGTAAGGGAAAGTCAAACAAGTTGAATTACTGGATCTGTTCACAAGTTACAACCCACTTAGTTCAAAGGGATTGGCGTCGGTGACAGGATGGTAATTCAACAGTTAACCCAATTGCAAATTTTCTTTCAATCCTTCCAACTCAAGAGTTCCTTTTTAATCAATTCCCCATCAAGTAATGAAACTACTCACGCATTGTAAATAATAAATCCATAAAACATGAAAGGGAATAAAAAAAACATAGTTATTGAAATTGAAATTGAATGAAAAAGAAATAATCCTTGCATTAAATAATCATAAAAGTATCTGAATGACAAAATTGAACAAAAATAAGGAACATGGAAGAATAGAACCAAGTTAAGAAGACAAACTAGAGTGATGAAGTCTTGATGAGGAAATAACTCTTCTCAATGTTCCAATGCTAAGATCAATGAAAGATTAAAAATTAAAAACTAGAGAGAAAAACCTAAGAAAGAAAACTAGATCTCCAAAACTACTGAATGAATGTCTTTGTTTCTGCATATTCTCTGACTCTAGTCTGCCGTTCCGGGCCGAAAACTAGGCCAAAATAAGGTCCAAAAATCGCCCCCAGTGAATTCTGCAGATCATGCAGATCGCACATGTCACGCGATCGCGTCATCCATGCGGACGCGTCGCTTGCGCTTTTTCCTCGCCACGCGTTCGCGTCGTCCACGCTACCGCGTCGCTTGCGCTTTCCAATCCGCGCAGCCGCGTAAGCCATGCGGCCGCGTCAGTGCGATTTGCGCTCCTTCGCGCGGTCGCGTGAGCCATGCAACCGCGTCACTTCTCGCTGGTTATCTCCTCAAACTCTTGTGTTCCTTCCATTTTTGCTAGCTTCCTTTCCAATCTCCAACTCATTCATGCCCTATAAAGCCTGAAACACTTGACACAAAGATCACGGCATCGAATGGAATAATGGAGAATTAAAATTAAATAATTAAGGTCTCTAGGGAGCAATTTTCAAACATGTACTAAATTTAGGAAGGAAATCTAAATGCATGCTAAATTAATGAATAAGTGGGTAAGGATCATGACAAAACCACACAATTAAACATAATATAAACCATAAAATAGTGGTTTATCAGGCACCTAAGACTGGATAAACCTCTAGAAGAGAAAAGGGAAGGCAATTGCTTCCACCTCCGAGTCATGGGAGATGGAGAGATTCATCTCAAAGTCCATCAAGACCACTTCTATGAAGTTGTGGCCAAGAAAAAGTTGATCCCTGAGGTCCCCTTCATGCTCAAAAAGGGTGAATATCCAGATATCCGACGTGAGGTTCGGAAAAGAGGTTGGGAAGCTTTCACCAACCCCATTCAACAAGTCGGACTCTTAATAGTTCAAGAGTTCTATGCTAATGCATGGATCACTAAGAACCATAATCAAAGTATGAACCCGAACCGAAAGAATTGGCTCACAATGGTTCAGGGGAAATACTTGGATTTTAGTCCGAAAAATGTAAGGTTGGCATTCAACTTACCAATGATGTAAGGAGATCCTCATCCTTTCACTAGAAGAGTCAACTTTGATCAAAGATTGGACCAAGTCCTCACAGACATCTGTGTGGAAGGAGCCCAATGGAAGAGAGACTCCAAAGGTAAGCCGGTTCAACTGAGAAGGCCTGACCTCAAACCCATGGCTAGAGGATGGTTGGAGTTTATCCAATGCTCTATCATTCCTACTAGCAACTGGTCCGAAGTAACTGTGGATCGAGCCATCATGATCCATTGTATCATAATTGGAGAGGAAGTGGAAGTTCATGAGATCATACCTCTAGAACTGTCACCTATGCAATTTAGCTGGAATTGTCATAGAGGAAGACATCCTCATTGAAGAGGACAAGCCCATCACTAAAAAGAGGATGGAGCAAACAAGAGAGCCCACTCATGGACCTCAATAAGAGCATGAGGAAGTCCCCCATCAAGAAATCCCTGAAATGCCTCAAGGGATGCATTTTCCTCCACACAACTATTGGGAACAACTCAACACCTCTTTAGGAGATTTGAGTTCCAATATGGAGCAACTAAGGATGGAGCACCAAGAGCACTCCATTATCCTCATGAAATCAGAGAAGACCAAAGAGCCATGAGGAGGAGCAACAAAGGCAATGAAGAGATATTGAGGAGCTAAAGCACTCCATAGGATCTTCAAGAGGAAGAACTAGCCGTCGTCACTAAGGTGGACCCATTCTTTAATTTCCTTGTTATTTGTTTTTCTGTTTTTCGGTTTTTATGCTTTATGTTTTGTCTATGTTTGTGTCTTTATTACATGATCATTAGTGTTTAGTGTCTATGCCTTAAAGATATGAATGTTCCATGAATCCTTCACCTTTCTTAAATGAAAAATATTTATATTTGCAAAAGAACAAGAAGTACATGAATTTCAAATTTTATCTTGAAATTAGTTTAATTATTTTGATGTGGTGGCAATACTTTTTATTTTCTGAATGAATGCTTAAACAGTGCATATTTTTTATAGTGAAGTTTATGAATGTTAAAATTGTTGGCTCTTTAAAGAATAATGAAAAAACAGAAATGTTATTGATAATCTGAAAAATTATAAAATTGATTCTTGAAGCAAGAAAAAGCAGTGAAAAATACAAAGCTTGCGAAAAAAAGGGGCAAAAAATAAAGAAAAATAAAGAAAAGAAAAAGCAAGCAGAAAAAGCCAATAGCTCTTTAAACCAAAAGGCAAGAGCAAAAAGCCAATAACCCTTTAAACTAAAAGGCAAAGGTAAAAAGGATCCAAGGCTTTGAGCATTAATGGATAGAAGGGCACAAAGGAATAAAATCCTGGCCTAAGTGGCTAAATCAAGTTGTCCCTAACCATGTGCTTGTGTCATGAAGGTCCAAGTGAAAAGCTTGAGACTGAGTGGTTAAAGTCGTGATCCAAAGCAAAAGAGTGTGCTTAAGAACTATGGGCACCTCTAACTGGGGACTCTAGCAAAGCTGAGTCACAATCTGAAAAGGTTCACCCAGTTATGTGTCTGTGGCATTTATGTATCCGATGGTAATACTGGAAAATAAGATGCTTAGGGTCACGGCTAAGACTATAAAGTAGTTATGTTCAAGAATCAACATACTAACTAGGAGAATCAATAACACTATCTGAATTTTGAGTTCCTATGGATGCCAATCATTTTGAACTTCAAAGGATAAAGTGAGATGCCAAAACTGTTCAGAAGCAAAAAGCTACTAGTCCCGCTCATCTAATTGAAACTAAGCTTCATTGATGTTTTAGAATTTATTGTATATTCTCTTCTTTTGATCCTATTTTGTTTTTGGTTGCTTGGGATAAGAAACAATTTAAGTTTGGTGTTGTGATGAGCGGATAATTTATACTCTTTTGGCATTATTTTAGGTAGTTTTTAGTATGCTTTAGTTACTTTTTATTATATTTTTATTAGTTTTCATGAAAAAATCACATTTCTGGACTTTACTATGAGTTTGTGTGTTTTTCTGTAATTTCAAGTATTTTCTAGCTGAAATTGAGGGATCTGAGCAAAAGTCTATTTCAAAGGCTGAGAAAGGACTGCAGATGTTGTTGGATTCTGACCCTCCTACACTCGACATGAATTTTCTGGAGATACAGAGGCCCAATTGGCGTGCTCTCAATTCTGTTAGAAAGTAGATATCTTGGGCTTTCCAGAAATATATAATAGTCCAAACTTTACCCGAGATTTATGGCCCAAACTGGCGTCCAAACGCCCACCAGAAACCCTTTTCTGACGTAAAACGCCAGAACTATCACCAAAGCTGGAGTTAAATGCCCAAACTGGCACCTAAGCTGAAGTTTAACTCCAAGGATGGCCTATGCACGTGAAAGCTTCAAAGCTCAGCTCAAACACACTCCAAGTGGGCCCCGAAAGTGGATTCTGCACTATCTACACATTTTCTGTAATCCCTAGTAGCTAGTTTAGTATAAATAGCACTTTTCCTATTGTATTCATATCTTTAGACTTATCTTATAGATTAAGGTAAGGAGCTATGCTGTTCCTCATGAATTAATGCAAGTACTATTTGTTTCTTCTTTCAATTCACGCCTACTTCTCTCTAAGATATACTCTCATACTTAATTCAGTTAAGTCAGAATGAAGGGGGTGATCTGTGACAATTACCAACTATCTTTGTTACTCGCTTAGCCAAGATCCACATGCCTAACAACCACAAGCAGTCTACATGATGTTCAACGTAGTCATTGGACAACAGCCAGAGTATATTCTCTTGGGTCTCTAATCCACAATTCACATCGTCTCTCCTGACAACAGAGCATCCGAATCTAAGATTAGAACAATTGGCAGCATTCCTAAGATCCGAAAAGTCTAAACCTTGTCTGTGGTATTCCGAGTAGGATCTGGGAGGGGATGACTGTGACGAGCTTCAAAATCGTGACTGTGTGCACAGTGACAGTGCGCAAAAGGATCAATGGATCTTATTCCGACACGAGTGAGAACCGACAGCTGATTAGCCATGCGGTAGCTGTGCCAGGTATTTTTCATCCGAGACGAGAAATCTGACAGTTGATTAGCCGTACAGAAACCGTAAAGGACCATTTTCACTGAGAGGACGGATGGTAGCCATTGACAACGGTGATCCACCAACTTATAGCTTGCCATGGAAGGGAGGACGCATGATTGGATGAAGACAATAGGAAAGCAGAGGTTCAGAAAGTAACAAAGCATCTCCAAACGCTTATCTGAAATTCCCACCATGAATTACATAAGTATCTTTATTTTAATTTACATTTCATTTATCTTTTAATTATCAATCCTTATAACCATTTGAATCTACCTGACTGAGATTTACAAGATGTTCATAGCTTGCTTCAAGCCGTGGGATCGACCCTTACTCACGTAAGGTATTACTTGGACGACCCAGTGCACTTGTTCGTTAGTTGTATCGGAGTTGTGAAAGGAATGATCACAATTTCGTGCACCACCTCTCAAGAAAGGCATTGATCATATATAGCCTACCATAGAAGAAATCATTCACAGTTGGAGTAGATAGTAAGACCGGAGTAATACAGAAGAATAAAGCATCTCGGAAGTCTTAACCATCCTCTTATCATTACATTCACCATCAACTGAGTAACATTTTATTATTTTACTTTTATGCATTCAAACAAATAAACAACTTTCTATCCGTCCTGACTAAGATCTACAGGAAAACCACAGCTTGATTCAAGCCAACATTCCTCGTGGGATCGACCCTAACTCACCTAAGGTATTACTTGGACGACCCAGTGGTTTAGTTGTAAGGAGTGTGGGAATACGTGCACCAAATATCATATGGATTTTGAGTTCCTAAAGATGCCAACTATTCTGAGTTTCAATGGATAGTGAGAATCCAAAACTATTCAGAAGCAAAAAGCTACTACTACCCACTCATCTAATTGAATTTGATCATCATTGAAAACTCTGAGATTTATTGTATTCTTCTCTTCTTTTTATCCTACTTTGTTTTTGGTTGCTTGAGGACAAGCAACAATTTAAGTTTGGTGTTCTGATGAGCGGATATTTTATACGCTTTTTGACATTATTTTCATATAGTTTTTATTATGTTTTATTTAAGTTTTATATATTTTCATAAGTTTTAGTGCAAAAATCATATTTTTGGATTCTACTTTGAGTTTGTGTGTTTATGGTGGTTTCAGGTATTTTCTGGCTAAAATTTATGAGCTTGAGCAAAACTCTGATTTAGAGACAGAGAAAGCATTGCCAGATGTTGTCATGATCTGACCTCCATGCACTCAAAAGTGCTTTTCTGGAGTTACAGAAGTTGAAATAGCAGGCTCTCAATGGCTATGAAAATCTAACATCCAGGGCTTTCCATAAATATATAATAGTCCATACTTTGCTTTGGAAATAAAGTCCCAAAACTGGCATTCAACACCAGCCACTTACCCCATTCCTGGCGTTCAATGCCCACAAGGGGATGGCTGGCGCCCCAAGGCCCAAAAGGGGATCCCTAGCTCATGGGAGACACTCAAGCTCAGTCCAAATACTCACCAAGTGGGCCCTAAAAGTGGATTTTTTGCACTATCAACTTAGTTTACTTTATTTTTGTAATCATTAGTCATTAAATTAGTATTATAGACAAGAGTTCACACTTGTTAGATGACTCTTGCCCACTTTTACGTTTCTATTATATTTTCAATCAGCATGAGTCACTAAACCTCCTAGGTTAAGGTTAGGAGCTCTGCTGATTTTCATGGATTAATAAAAGTACTACTGTTCTATTCAATTCGTGTATGACTATAATCTAAGATGTATCTTCGTTCTTCAACCTTATGAATGAGATGATCTGTGACACTCATCCTCATTCTACAGGGGTTCAGTGTGAGTCTGTAATAGGAGATCACTGAACCAGAAGCTTGATTTTACATCTCTTAGATGGCTAATCCACGACTTCATTGGGAACTTCTCGAGACACCAGTTCAGTTGAGGTATGGGGAGATTAGGGTCTTTGTAGTAGAGGCTAGAACCAAAGGCGCAGAATTCTCTGATCGTGTTGTAAGTATAGCTTATTAAACCAACAGAAATTCTTTTCGTACAGACGTTTGGGTTGTCACAAGTAACAAACCCAATAAAATTTATAAACCGAAGTATTCAAACCTCGGGTCATTTTCTCAAGGAATTACAGGGAAGTATGATTTATTATTGGTTATGAAAAATAGTATTTTTTGGGTTTTGAAAAGGTTTTGAACAAGAGAAATAAATTACAGGATTAGTAATTAATAACTAATAAAACTCTTGGCAAGGTATGAAAACGGGAAGTTCCTATCCAGTTATCCTTATCAATGATGATGAGAATTATATTTTTGCTTCGACTAAGTCAACCTCTAACTATGAAGGCCAGTCAAGTGAATAAATCAATTTAACACCTTGAAGGGAGGGAGCTGAGGAAGAGAAGAAGGGAAAAAGGAAAAGAGGGGGTTGTCGCAGGGGTGGTCTGGGTGGTTGGGGGTGGTAGGCGTGGCGTGGGGGTGGCTGGTCGGTGGAGGTTGGCAGTGGAGGGGGTTGCAGAGAAGGAAGGAGAAGGGGGAATGGGGGCGCGACGGGTAAGGTTTCGCGTGATTTGGGTTTAGTGCATTCAAATCCACGCGAATGTGTGAAGCATTCGTCACGTGAGAGAGGTAAAAGGGGATGACCGGTCGCGTGATTGAACGCGATCGCGTAAGTTGGTTAAAAGATGAGTGACGCGGATGCGTGAGGCAGCGCGAACACGCGTCGCTGTGAATTGTGCTAGATGCAGCTGTTCCAGCGTCGTTTTGGCGCAACTCTCTATTTCCATTTAGGGGGCCATAAAATCCACGTGATGCGGACAATCGCTCACGCTTTCCGCATGGGATGGAAGTGTTTGTGCAAGTGACGCGTTCGTGGTCAGGGAATGCGAACGCATGTGCCGTTTTGTGTTAAACGCACACCAGCCGCACGATTTCAGCCCAACTTTCTGGCGTTGGATCTTTTATGGCCGATTTCCATTCCACGCCCCGAACGCGTGGCCTACGCGATCGCGTGGCGGAAAAATTTTTTTTATGCAATATGCAGAATGCAATGAATGTTTATGACACAATTCTAGTTCAATCAAAATTCAAAAACAAACAAAGAAACCTAAATTAAAACTAAAAAAGGAACAATCATACCATGGTGGGTTGTCTCCCACCTAGCACTTTTAGTTAAAGTCCTTAAGTTGGACATTTGATGAGCTTCCTGTAATGGTGGTTTGTGCTTGAATTCATCTAGAAATCTCCCACCAATATTTGGAATGCCAACAAGCTCCGGGGTCCCAAACAAGGCACGGTAAAGCCCTTGAGCAGTATAAAACAAGTTTCAAGGCTCCCAGGGTGTTGAATGTCAGAATAGATTCCAGGATCCCAAACTTTACTTTTGCACCCGTTTTTGTCTTTATCTACATTTTTCCAGCTGGGTGGTGAGTAATCTGAATTCTCACTGTAGTGACCAAACAGCTTCCGAGATTACTTTCAATTGAGCTTGACACCGATCCTTGCACCTTAAATTGAAGTGTGAAACCTCATTGAATCTTGCATACCAGCTCTGAGTGCGAGTCATCTTCTCTTTTGCACTTAAAGCCGCAAAGAGCTCTAAGCTGGCCATGCTGTTTCAAGTAAACCATATTCAAGTGGAAAAAGTAAAGATAAAAGCTAAGTATTTTACCCACTTGAAGTTTGTATTTGGCGGGTAATGGCCTTAGGATAGGTGTTTCCATTGGTTTTGCAAGCTCTACTCGCTTGTGGGATTCTGTGAATTCCTCCACTTTTTTTGCAATCTTCTTCCATTTCAACCATGTCTTGTTCAAAGTCTTCGATATCTTCCTCATCACTTGAGTCATAATTGGGAGGTGAGAAAAAGTCTACCTCTGCATCATCCTCGTATTCACTTGAGAGGAATTCTTCTATCTCAAAGAATCACTTGCAGATGCAAGTTCATTACTAAGAGAACTTGACTTGTGATTATCATCATCAAGGAGAACTTGTGTCTTGGGTTAATTTCGTTTAGTTCTTCATAAGATAGCTACTTTGAGGGTTGTGCACTATCCTCCTTAGCATCAATTGTAATGTCCTTGACGGAAGTCTCCACAACCATGGATTCCCCTGGAGGTTCAGCATCTCCTAAGTCCTTCAATCACTCTTCTTCTCTAGTAATGACAGCTTCCTTTACTTGTTTTAGTATGAAGTCCATGTTTTGTACTATCTACTGGTGTTTCTAGTATCTCCTTCATGCTACGTTCTTCATTAGATTCTCCACATGAGACTATGGGAGTTCCTTGAGTGTCCGAACGTCTTGGAGATAATTGATTTATTTGCTTACTCCAGTTGATGAAGGGTTGCATGAAACTGATCCTTGCTAATTTTTTGAAGCGAGCCTATAATTCCTGAGGTGATGGATATGGACATGGTACATAGGGAAGTGGTGGTTCTTGGAAATTGGATTGGAATTGGTGGATAAGATCATACGTGGTGAATGGGAAAAGAAGCCTTTGTGTTGGTGGTTCGAAGCATCTGTTAGAGGATGGTCTATAAGACAGGGTGGCTTGTTGGAAATACAAAGGGGTCCACCGTATCATCAGCTTGTAGCATTGTAGAATGGTCTGTTTGTCCATGATATCTAGGAAGGTGTTGTTGCCTAAGGGTTGATTAGATCCGT
>NC_092044.1:78314125-78378063 GCF_003086295.3 Arachis hypogaea | reverse complement strand
TTCACTTTTCTGGACTTTACTATGAGTTTGTGTGTTTTTCTGTGATTTCAGGTATTTTCTGGCTGAAATTGAGGGTCCTGAGCAAAAATCTGATTCAGAGACTGAAAAGGACTGCAGATGCTGTTGGATTCTGACCTCCCTGCACTCGAAGTGGATTTTCTGGTGCTACAGAAGCCCAATTGGCGCGCTCTCAACGGCGTTGGAAAGTAGACATCCTGGGCTTTCCAGCAATATATAATAGTCCATACTTTGCCCAAGATTTGATGGCCCAAACCGGCGTGGCAAATCAGCCTCAGAATTTCCAGCGTTTAACGCTGGAACTGGCATAAAACTTGGAGTTAACGCCCAAACTGGCATAAAAGCTGCGTTTAACTCCAGAAAAGGTCTCTACACGAAAATGCTTCATGCTCAGCCCAAGCACACACTAAGTGGACCCAGAAGTGGATTTTTACGTCATTTACTCATTTCTGTATACCCTAGGCTACTAGTTCACTATTAATAGGATCTTTTGACATTGTATCTGTACCGATGATACTTTACACTTTCTTTGTGTACTTTCCACGGCATGAGTCTCTAAACCCCATGGTTGGGGTGAGGAGCTCTGCTGTGTCTTGATGGATTAATGCAATTACTACTGTTTTTCATTCAATCATGCTTGCTTCCATTCCAAGATATTACTTGTTCTTAAACCGGATGAATGTGATGATCCGTGACAATCATCATCATTCTCAATATGAACGTGTGCCTGACCACCATCTCCGTTCTACCTTAGATTAAGTAGATATCTCTTGGATTCTTTAATCAGAATCTTCGTGGTATAAGCTAGAACTGTTGGCGGCATTCAAGAGAATCCGGAAGGTCTAAACCTTGTCTGTGGTATTCTGAGTAGGATTCAAGGATTGAATGACTGTGACGAGCTTCAAACTCCTAAAGGCGGGCGTTAGTGACAGACGCAAAAGAATCACTGGATTCTATTCCGGCCTGATTGAGAACCGACAGATGGATAGCCGTGCCGTGACAGGGTGCGTTGAACATTTCCACTGAGAGGATGGGAGGTAGCCACTGACAATGGTGAAACCCTTGCATACAGCTTGCCATGGAAGGAACCTTGCGTGCTTGAAGAAGAAGACAGTAGGAAAGAAGAGATTCAGAAGATGGAGCATCTCCAAAACCTCAACCTATTCTCTATCACTGCAAAACAAGTACTTATTCATGTTCTTTTACTTTTCACAATCAATCCTAATAATTTTGATATCCTGACTAAGATTTACAAGATAACCATAGCTTGCTTCAAGCCGACAATCTCCGTGGGATCGACCCTTACTCACGTAAGGTATTACTTGGACGACCCAGTGCACTTGCTGGTTAGTTGTGCGGAATTGCAAAAGTGTGATTGCAATTTCGTGCACCAAGTTTTTGGCGCCGTTGCCGGGGATTGTTCGAGTTTGGACAACTGACGGCTTATCTTGTTGCTTAGATTAGGACTGTTTTATTTTTGATGGTTTAGAGTCTTTTAGTTGAGTCAGTTTCATATTTTAAGTTTGGTGTCAATTGCATGCTTTTGTTTTCTTCTAATTTTCGAATTTGCATGTCCTTAGTCCCTTTTTGATCGTAAAAATTCTAAGTTTGGTGTCCTCTTTGTGTTTTCCCTTAAAATTTTCAAAAAATTAGTGTTTGATTTTCTAAAAAATTTAAGTTTGGTGTCATTTTGTTGTTTTTCTCTTTCCTCTTTTCAAAAATCAAATCTGTTTCATAAAAACTTTTCAATCATATCTTTCTAATTGCTAATCTCAAAATCTTTTTAATTAACTAATTGATTCAGTTCAATTTGCTTTGATCTTTTCTCTTTTAATTTTCGATTTTTTTTATTTTCCTTTTGTTTTTATTTCATTTTTCGGTCAATTAAAAAAAAAACAAAACAAAATTTATCTATTTGCAATCCATATCATTTCCCTTTATCCATTATGGACATAAGTGGGATTGATCAGTCCAAAAGGACTCTGGGGTCATATGCTAACCCATTACAGCTGCATATGGGAGTAGCATCTGTACACCTCCCATCAAAGCAAGCAGCTTTGAGCTAAATCCTCAACTCATTATCATAGTGCAGCAAAATTGCCAGTATTCCGGTCTTCCACAGGAAGAGCCTACTGAGTTTCTGGCACAGTTCTTACAAATTGCTGACACAGTACATGATAAAGAGGTGGATCAGGATGTCTACAGACTATTACTGTTTCCATTTGCTGTAAAAGATCAAGCTAAAAGGTGGTTGAATAACCAACCTACAGCAAGCATAAAGACATGGAAACAGTTATCAAACAAATTCCTGAATCACTTTTACCCTCCAAAGAGGATGACACAGCTAAGGCTGGACATCCAAGGCTTTAAACAAGAGGATAATGAATCCCTTTATAATGCCTGGGAGAGGTATAGAGGTATGCTAAGAAAATGCCCCTCTGAAATGTTTTCAGAGTGGGTACAGTTAGACATCTTCTACTATGGGCTTACAGAAAAAGCTCAGATGTCTTTAGACCACTCAGCTGGTGGATCTATACACATGAGGAAGACAATTGAAGAGGCTCAAGAGCTTATAGACACTGTTGCTAGAAACCAATATTTGTACTCTAGCAATGAGTTCTCTCCAAAAGAGGAAGTCATGACAGTAGTCACTGATCCTAATCCTCAAGAACAGATGATTGAGCTTAATCAACAATTGCTCCTGATGATAGAACAGTTAGCAGAATTTAAAGAAATGCTCCATGAAACTAAAGTTGCTAACAAGAACATAGAACTGCAGTTGAATCAAGCAAAACAGCAAATATCTAAACAGATAACAGAGGAATGTCAAGCAGTTCAACTGAGGAGTGGGAAGACACTGAATAACACTGCTCAAAGTAGCAAAAAGCCAAACAAGGAACAATTGACAGGGGATAACCAAACCACTGTTCAAAATCCCTCTGAGGACAGTAAGAGCCCAGAGAGGAATGTTATTGGCGTTCAAATGCCAGAAAGGGAGGGAAAGCTGGCGTTAAACGCCCATTCCCTGACCAGTTTTGGCATTCAAACGCCAGAAAAGGGGGGAAAAGTTGGCGTTAAACGCCCATTTTCCACCCAATCCTGGCGTTCAGACGCCAAGGGAGGATCAGACACCTGAGAGTGCTGACAGTAATCCCTCTAACAAGGCTTCTTCAACCACTTCTGTAAGGAATAAACCTGCAGCATCTAAGGTTGAAGAATATAAAGCCAAGATGCCTTATCCTCAAAAACTCCGCCAAGCGGAACAGGATAAGCAATTTGCCCGCTTTGCAGACTATCTAAGGACTCTTGAAATAAAGATTCCGTTTGCAGAGCCACTTGAGCAAATACCTTCTTATGCTAAATTCATGAAAGAAATCTTAAGTCATAAGAAGGATTGGAGAGAAACTGAAAAAGTGTTTCTCACTGAAGAATGCAGTGCAGTCATTCTAAAAAGGTTACCAGAAAAGCTTCAAGATCCAGGAAGCTTTATGATACCATGCACATTAGAAGGTGCTTGCACCAAGACAGCCCTATGTGATCTTGGAGCAAGCATCAATCTAATACCTGCATCCACTATTAGAAAGCTTGGGTTGACTGGAGAAGTCAAACCAACCCGGAGATGCCTCCAACTTGCTGATGGCTCCATTAAATATCCATCAGGCATAATAGAGGATATGATTGTCAAGGTTGGGCCATTCGCCTTTCCAACTGACTTTGTGGTGCTGGAAATGGAGGAGCACAAGAGTGCAACTCTCATTCTAGGAAGACCTTTCCTAGCAACTGGACAAACTCTCATTGATGTACAAAAAGGGGAAGTAACCCTGAGAGTCAATGAGGATGAGTTCAAGTTGAATGCTGTAAAAGCTATGCAGCATCCAGACACACCAAATGACTGCATGGGCGCTGACATTATTGACTTTCTGGTAGAAGAGGTCAATATGACTGAAAGCCTAGAATCAGAGCTTGAGGACATCTCCAAGGATGCTCAACCTGATCAAGAAGAATCAGTGGAAACAAAGGAATTTTAGAAAATTCCTCAGGAGGAGGATAAGCCTCCCAAACCTGAACTCAAACCACTACCACCATCCCTGAAGTATGCATTTCTGGGAGAAAGTGACACTTTTCCAGTGATTATAAGCTCTGCTTTAAATCCACAGGAAGAGGAAGCACTGATTCAAGTGCTAAGGACACATAAGACAGCTCTTGGGTGGTCCATAAGTGATCTTAAGGGCATTAGCCCAGCTAGATGCATGCACAAAATCCTGTTGGAGGATAATGCCAAACCAGTGGTCCAACCACAGAGGAGGCTAAATCCTGCCATGAAGGAGGTGGTGCAGAAAGAGGTCACTAAATTACTAGAGGCTGGGATTATTTATCCTATTTCTGATAGCCCCTGGGTGAGCCCTGTCCAAGTTGTCCCCAAAAAGGGAGGCATGACAGTGGTTCATAATGAAAAAAATGAACTGGTTCCTACAAGAACAGTCACAGGGTGGCGTATGTGTATTGACTACAGAAGGCTCAATACAGCCACCAGAAAGGATCATTTTCCTTTACCATTCATAGACCAAATGCTAGAAAGACTAGCTGGTCATGATTATTACTGCTTTTTGGATGGCTATTCAGGTTACAACCAAATTGCAGTAGATCCTCAAGACCAAGAGAAAACAGCATTTACTTGCCCTTCTGGCGTGTTTGCCTACAGAAAGATGCCTTTTGGTCTGTGTAATGCTCCTGCAACCTTTCAGAGATGCATGCTATCCATCTTCTCTGATATGGTGGAGAAATTTCTTGAAGTCTTCATGGATGACTTCTCAGTATATGGAGACTCATTCAGCTCCTGTCTTAACCACCTATCACTTGTCCTGAAAAGGTGCCAAGAGACTAACCTGGTTTTAAACTGGGAAAAATGTCACTTTATGGTGACTGAAGGAATTGTCCTTGGGCACAAAATTTCAAGCAGGGGAATAGAGGTGGATAAGGCAAAGGTAGAGGTAATTGAAAAATTACCACCACCTGCCAATGTTAAGGCAATCAGAAGCTTTCTGGGGCATGCAGGATTCTACAGAAGGTTTATAAAGGATTTTTCGAAAATTGCAAAACCTTTGAGTAACCTGCTAGCTGCTGACACACCATTTATGTTTGACACACAATGTCTGCAGGCATTTGAGACCCTGAAAGCTAAGCTGGTCACAGCACCAGTCATCTCTGCACCAGATTGGACATTACCATTTGAACTAATGTGTGATGCCAGTGACCATGCCATTGGTGCAGTGTTAGGACAGAGGCATAACAAGCTTCTGCACGTCATTTATTATGCCAGCCGTGTTCTAAATGATGCACAGAAGAATTACACAACCACAGAAAAAGAGTTACTCGCAGTGGTCTATGCCATTGACAAATTTAGATCCTATCTAGTGGGGTCCAAAGTGGTTGTGTACACTGACCATGCTGCTCTTAAATACTTACTCACAAAGCAGGATTCAAAACCCAAGCTTATCAGATGGGTGTTGCTTCTGCAAGAGTTTGATATAGAAATAAGAGACAAAAAAGGGACAGAGAACCAAGTAGCTGATCATCTGTCCCGAATAGAACCAGTAGCTGGGGCGTCCCTCCCTTCTACTGAGATCTCTGAGACCTTCCCAGATGAGCAACTCTTTGCCATTCAGGAAGCTCCATGGTTTGCAGATATTGCAAATTATAAAGCTGTGAGGTTCATACCCCAGGAGTACAGCAGAGTGCAAAGAAAGAAATTAATTTCAGATGCCAAGTACTACCTCTGGGATGAACCATATCTCTTTAAGAGATGTGCAGACAGAATGATCCGCAGATGTGTACCCAGAGAAGAAGCACAAAGGATCCTATGGCACTGCCATGGATCACAGTATGGAGGACATTTTGGAAGTGAGCGAACAGCCACTAAAGTCCTCCAATGTGGCTTCTGCTGGCCTACTCTCTATAAAGATGCCCGAGAGTTTGTGCATAACTGTGACAGTTGCCAAAGAGCTGGTAACTTACCTCACGGATATGCCATGCCTCAACAAGGGATATTAGAGATAGAATTGTTTGATGTATGGGGAATTGACTTCATGGGTCCATTCCCACCATCATACTCAAACACTTACATTCTGGTGGCAGTGGGCTATGTATCTAAGTGGGTAGAAGCAATTGCTACACCCACTAATGATACCAAGACCGTGCTGAAATTCCTCCAGAAACACATCTTCAGCAGATTTGGTGTTCCCAGAGTACTAATCAGTGACGGGGGCACTCATTTCTGCAATAGACAGCTATACTCTGCTATGGTTAGATATGGAATTAGCCACAAAGTGGCAACTCCGTATCATCCACAGACAAATGGGCAAGCTGAAGTCTCTAACAGAGAGCTAAAAAGAATCCTGGAACGGACTGTGATAGCCCGAAGAAAGGATTGGGCAAAGAGCTTGGATGATGCTCTGTGGGCATACAGAACAGCATTCAAGACTCCTATAGGAACCTCTCCATACCAACTGGTGTATGGGAAGGCATGTCATCTGCCCGTGGAACTGGAACATAAAGCCTACTGGGCAACCAGATTCCTAAACATGGATGCTCAGTTAGCTGGTGAAAAAAGATTGCTCCAGCTAAATGAGCTAGAAGAGTTCAGACTCAATGCCTTTGAAAATGCAAAAATTTATAAGGAAAAGGCAAAGAAGTGGCATGACAAGAAGTTGTCATCCAGAGTCTTTGAGCCGGGACAAAAAGTCCTGCTCTTCAACTCCAGGCTCAAATTGTTTCCAGGAAAACTCAAATCCCGGTGGAGGGGTCCGTATGTGATTACAAGAGTGTCACCATATGGATATGTTGAGCTTCAGGATATTGATTCTGACAAAAAGTTCATTGTTAATGGACAGAGAATCAAGCATTATCTTGAAGGCAATTTTGAGCAGGAATGCTCAAAACTGAGACTTGAGTGATTTTCAGTAAAGGTCCAGCTAAAGACAGTAAAGAAGCGCTTGCTGGGAGGCAACACAGTCATTAGCAGGTTATATGTTTTGTTTTTACAAAGGCAAGTATCAAAAATGAAGGAATTCACAGAGTTACAGAAGGATTCAGCGCAAAAAGCAGAGAAAAAGAGCTTACTGGTGAAAAAACGCCAGTAAGGGGCATTTTGGGCGTTAAAAGCCAGAATGGGCACCATTCTGGGCGTTTAACGCCAGTAAAGGTACCATTTTGGGCGTTAAACGCCAGAATGGGCACCATTCTGGGCGTTTAACGTCAGGTGTGCAGCATCCTGGGCGTTTTAGAAAAACGCCCAGTGATAAAGGAATTCTGGCGTTTAACGCCAGCCAGGGCACCTGGCTGGGCGTTAAACGCTCACAATGGGCAACAAATGGGCGTTAAACGCCAGAATGGGTGCCATTCTGGGCGTTTAACGCCAGAAAGGTGGGGAACCAAGATTTTGATTTCCAATCAAATTTTTTTCAAATTTTCCTTTTCTTACCCATACTTTTCTACATAAATACATCTCAACCTTTCATCATTCACTTTCAAATCTTCAAAAATCTAAAATCACTCTTCAAATATCTCAAATCAATCCTAAATCTTGTTCAAAAACTCACCCTTCTCTCAAATTCTTTTCATATCTTCTCAAATCTCCTTTCAAATTTTTCTTTTTTTTTTTCGAAATCTCTCCTCCCCACTTTATAAATACACGTTCAGCCCCCTTATTGCCCCACACCATTCGAATTTGCTCCTCCTCTCTCTCTCTTCTTTCCTTTCTTTTGCTTGAGGACAAGCAAACCTCTAAGTTTGGTGTGCTTTTCCGTGATCACTAAGCCAAGATTCATCAAGATCATGGCTCCTAAGGGAAAACAAACCAATTTAAGAGGAAAGAAAGAGAATAATCCAAAGAATCTTTGGAATCAAGAGAAGTTCTTAACCAAAGAACATGAAGACCATTATCACAAAATAATGGGTCTGAGGTCAGTGATCCTAGAAGTTAAATTTGATCTGAAAGAAGATGAATATCCGGGGATCCAAGAGCAAATTCGAAACAGAGGATGGGAAGTTCTAACCAATCCTGAGATAAAGGTTGGAAGGAATATGGTTCAGGAATTCTACTCAAATCTGTGGCTAACAGATAAGCAGAGAATGACTGGAACTGCTTACCATACCTACAGAACCATGGTCAGAGGGAAAGTTATGTACTTCCATCTGGACAAAATAAGAGAAATCTTCAAATTGCCTCAACTGCAGGATGATCCTGAATCCTTTAATAGGAGAATGGTGAGAGCAGATAAAGGGTTGGATGAAGTTCTAGAGGACATATGCCTCCCTGGAACTAAGTGGATAACCAATTCAAAGGGTGTCCCAAACCAACTCAAGAGGGGAGACCTCAAACCAATTGCAAGAGGTTGGCTAGACTTTATTGGGCGTTCCATATTGCCCACTAGCAACCGTTCTGAGGTCACTATCAAGAGAGCAGTGATGATTCATTGCATTATGCTTGGAAAAGAAGTGGAGGTTCATCATGTGATTGCTTGTGAGATCTACACAATTGCAAATAAAAATTCCACTGAAGCCAAATTGGCTTACCCAAGCTTGATCTCCTTGCTATGTAAAGAGGCTGGGGTAAAGATGGGAGTAGATGAATTCATACCCATTGAACATCCAATCACCAAGAAGTCAATGGAAGGACAAATGCAAGACAACTCTATCAAAAGGAGGGCGCAGGAGTTCCTCCCTGAATTTCCTAAAATTGACTACTGGACCAGCCTAGAAGCATCTATCATCAAGTTACAAGAAACTATGGAGCAACTGAAGGAAGAACAGCAGAATCAGAACTGCATGCTCTGCAAATTGCTGAAGGAACAAGAGAAGCAGGGGCGTGAACTCCAAGAGTTGAAACGCCAAAAGCTCTCATCTCAAGTTGAGGGAGCATCCACTTCTCAAAATCATGGTTGTTGAGTCCTAACTCTGTGAAAACCTCTATCATTAGGAGCCTATTTAAAAATTTTTTTGTTTTTTCTATTTTTATTTTCTAGTCTAATCTTATATCTATTTTTGAGTCTTGTTCTTAATTCATAATTAATAAAATTTAAAATTCATGTCCTAAAGCTATGAATGTCCTATGAATCCATCACCTCTCTTAAATGAAAAATGCTTTAATCACAAAAGAACAAGAAGTACAGGATTTCGAAATTTATCCTTGAAACTAGTTGAATTAGTTTGATGTGGTGACAATACTTTTTGTTTTCTGAATGAATGCCTGAACAGTGCATATGTCTCTTGAATTTGTTGTTTTGAGAATGTTAAAAATTGTTGGCTCTTGAAAGGATGAGGAAAAAGAGAACTGTTATTGAGGATCTAAAAAATCATTTAATTGATTCTTGAAGCAAGAAAAAGCAGTGGATACAAAAAAAAATTTCGAAAAAAAAGAGAGAGAAGAAAGAAAGAGAAAGAAAAAGAAAGAAATAAAGTTGTGATCCAAGGCAAAAAGAGTGTGCTTAAGAACCCTGGACACCTCTAATTGGGGACTCTAGCAAAGCTGGGTCACAATCTGATAAGGTTCACCCAATTATGTGTCTGTGGCATGTATGTATCCGGTGGTAATACTGGAAAATAGAGTGCTTTGGGCCACAGCCAAGACTCATACACTAGCTATGTTCAAGAATCATTATACTTAACTAGGAGAATTAATAACACTATCTGAGTTCTGAGTTCCTATAGATGCTAATCATTCTGAACTTCAAAGGATAGAGTGAGATGCCAAAACTGTTCGGAGGCAAAAAGCTACTAGTCCCGCTCATCTAACTGGAGCTAAGTTTCCTTGATATTTTGGAGTCTATAGTATATTCTCTTCTTTTTATCCTATTTTGATTTTCAGTTGCTTGGGGACAAGCAACAATTTAAGTTTGGTGTTGTGATGAGCGGATAATTTATACGCTTTTTGGCATTGTTTTTAGTATGTTTTTGGTATGATCTAGTTAGTTTTTAGTATATTTTTATTAGTTTTTAGTTAAAATTCACTTTTCTGGACTTTACTATAAGTTTGTGTGTTTTTCTGTGATTTCAGGTATTTTCTAGCTGAAATTGAGGGTCCTGAGCAAAAATCTGATTCAGAGACTAAAAAGGACTGCAGATGCTGTTGGATTCTGACCTCCCTGCACTTGAAGTGGATGCTGTTGGCGCGCTCTCAATGGCGTTGGAAAGTAGACATCCTGGGCTTTCCAGCAATGTATAATAGTCCATACTTTGCCCAAGATTTGATGGCCCAAACCGGTGTGGCAAATCAGCCTCAAAATTTCCAGCGTTTAACGCTGGAACTGGCATAAAACTTGGAGTTAAACGCCCAAACTGGCATAAAAGCTGGCGTTTAACTCCAGAAAAGGTCTCTACACGAAAATGCTTCATTGCTCAGCCCAAGCACACACTAAGTGGACCCAGAAGTGGATTTTTACGTCATTTACTCATTTCTGTATACCCTAGGCTACTAGTTCACTATTAATAGGATCTTTTGACATTGTATCTGTACCGGATGATACTTTACACGTTTCTTTGTGTACTTTCCACGGCATGAGTCTCTAAATCCCATGGTTGGGGGTGAGGAGCTCTGCTGTGTCTTGATGGATTAATGCAATTACTACTGTTTTTCATTCAATCATGCTTGCTTCCATTCCAAGATATTACTTGTTCTTAAACCGGATGAATGTGATGATCCGTGACAATCATCATCATTCTCAATTATGAACGTGTGCCTGACCACCACCTCCGTTCTACCTTAGATTAAGTAGATATCTCTTGGATTCTTTAATCAGAATCTTCGTGGTATAAGCTAGAACTGTTGGCGGCATTCAAGAGAATCCAGAAGGTCTAAACCTTGTCTGTGGTATTCTGAGTAGGATTCAAGGATTGAATGACTGTGACGAGCTTCAAACTCCTGAAGGTGGGGCGTTAGTGACAGACGCAAAAGAATCACTGGATTTTATTCCGGCCTGATTGAGAACCGACAGATGGATAGCCGTGCCGTGACAGGGTGCGTTGAACATTTCCACTGAGAGGATGGGAGGTAGCCACTGACAACGGTGAAACCCTTGCATACAGCTTGCCATGGAAGGAACCTTGCGTGCTTGAAGAAGAAGACAGTAGGAAAGCAGAGATTCAGAAGATGGAGCATCTCCAAAACCTCAACCTATTCTCTATCACTGCAAAACAAGTACTTAGTTCATGTTCTTTTACTTTTCACAATCAATCCTGATAATTTCTGATATCCTGACTAAGATTTACAAGATAACCATAGCTTGCTTCAAGCCGACAATCTCCGTGGGATCGACCCTTACTCACGTAAGGTATTACTTGGACGACCCAGTGCACTTGCTGGTTAGTTGTGCGGAATTGCAAAAGTGTGATTGCAATTTCGTGCACCAATGAGTATGTCACTGAAGAGCAAGTTGCTAAATACCTTGGAGCAATCATGAAGCTAAATGACAAGTTGTTTGGTAATGAGACTTGGGAGGATGAAACCCCTTTGCTCACCAAAGAATTGGATGACTTGTCTAGGCAGAAACTGCCTCAAAAGAGACAGGATCCTGGGAAGTTTTCAATACCTTGTACCATAGGCACCATGACCTTCAACAAGGCCTTGTGTGACCTAGGGTCAAGTGTAAACCTCATGCCTCTCTCTGTAATGGAGAAGCTAGGGATCTTTGAGGTGCAAGCTGCAAAAATCTCACTAGAGATGACAGACAATTAAAGAAAACAAGCTTATGGACTTGTAGAGGATGTTCTGGTAAAAGTTGAAGACCATTACATCCCTGCTGATTTCATAGTCCTAGAGATTGGGAAGTGCATGGATGAATCCATCATCCTTGGCAGACCCTTCCTAGCCACAGCAAAGGCTGTGATTGATGTTGATAGAGGAGAATTGATCATTCAAGTTAATGAAGAATCCTTTGTGTTTAAGACTCAAGGATATCCCTCTGTCACAATGGAGAGGAAGCATGAAGAGCTTCTCTCAAAACAGAGTCAAACAGAGCCCCCACAGTCAAACTCTAAGTTTGGTGTTGGGAGGCCACAACCAAATTATAAGTTTGGTGTTGAACCCCCACATTCAAACTCTAAGTTTGGTGTTGGGAGGTTCCAACATTGCTCTGAGCATCTCTCTGAGGCTCCATGAGAGCCCACTGTCAAGCTACTGACGTTAAAGAAGCGCTTGTTGGGAGGCAACCCAATGTTATATTTTATCTATTTTACTTTGTTATTTTATGTTTTCTGTAGGTTGATGATCATGAGAAGTCACAAAATCAATTGAAAAAGCAAAAACAGAATGAAAAACAGAAAGAAAAATAGCACACCGTGGAGGAAGATCTTGCTGGCGTTTAAACGCCTGTAAGGCTAGCAGATGGGCGTTTAACGCCCAGTCTGGCACCATTCTGAGCGTTTAACGCCAGAAAGGGGCACCAGACTGGCGTTAAACGCCAGGAAAGGGCAAGAAGTTGGTGTTAAACGCCAGAAATGGGCACCAGTCCGGCGTTTAACGCCAGAATTGGCACAGGGAGCAATTTTGCTCGCCACTTGGTGCAGGGATGACTTTTCCTTGACACCTCAGGATCTGTGGACCCCACAGGATCCCTACCTACCCCACCACTCTCTCTCTTCTTCACCCATTCACCAATCACCTCAACACCTCTTCCCCAAAAGCCCCTCACCTATCAAATCCCATCTTTCTATTCACCACTCACATCCATCCTTCATAAAACCCACCTACCTCACCATTCCAATTCAAACCACTTTCCCTCCCAAACCCACCCTCCTATAGCCGAACCCTACCCCTCTCTTCACCCCTATATAAACCCCTCTTCACTCCTTCATTTTCACACAACCTAAACACCCCTTCTCCCCCTTTGGCCAAACAACAAAGCCATTTCCATCTCCTTCATTTCTTCTTCTTCTACTCTCTTCTTTCTTCTTTTGCTCGAGGACGAGCAAACCTTTTAAGTTTGGTGTGGTAAAAGCATTGCTTTTTGTTTTTCCATAACCATTTATGGCATCCAAGGCCGGAGAAACCTCTAGAAAGAGGAAAGGAAAGGCAAAAGCTTCCACCTCCGAGTCATGGGAGATTGAGAGATTCATCTCAAGAGTGCATCAAGACCACTTCTATGAAGTTGTTGCCTTGAAGAAGGTGATCCCCGAGGTCCTTTTTAAACTCAAAAAGAGTGAATATCCGGAGATCCGACATGAGATCCGAAGAAGAGGTTGGGAAGTTCTTACTAACCCCATTCAACAAGTCGGAATCTTAATGGTTCAAGAGTTCTATGCCAATGCATGGATCACCAAGAACCATGATCAAAGTGCGAACCCGGACCCAAAGAATTGGCTTACTATGGTTCGGGGGAAATACTTGGATTTTAGTCCGGAAAATGTAAGGTTGGCATTCAACTTGCCCATGATGCAAGGAGATGAACATCCTTACACTAGAAGGGTCAACTTTGATCAAAAGGTTGGACCAAGTCCTCACAGTCATTTGTGAAGAGGGCACCCAATGGAAGAGAGATTCAAGAGGGAAGCCAGTTCAACTGAGAAGGCATGACCTCAAGCCTGTGGCTAGGGGATGGTTGGAGTTTATCTAATGCTCAATCATTCCCACTAGCAACCGGTCTGAAGTTACTATAGACCGGGCTATCATGATTCATAGCATCATGATTGGAGAAGAAATAGAAGTTCATGAGGTTATATCCCAAGAACTTTATAAGGTGGCGGACAAGTCCTCTACCTTGGCAAGGTTAGCCTTTCCTCATCTCATCTGTCACCTCTGTTATTCAGTTGGAGTTGACATAGAGGGAGACATCCCCATTGATGAGGACAAGCCCATCACTAAGAAGAGGATGGAGCAAACAAGAGATCCCTCTCATCATCAAATCCCTGAGATGCCTCAAGGGATGCACTTTCCTCCACAAAACTATTGGGAGCAACTGAACACCTCCCTAGGAGAATTGAGTTCCAACATGGGACAACTAAGGGTGGAGCACCAAGAACATTCCATCCTCCTCCATGAAATTAGAGAAGATCAAAGAATCATGAGAGAGGAGCAACAAAGGCAAGGAAGAGACATTGAGGAGCTCAAGCACTCCACAAGATCTTCAAGTGGAAGAACAAGCCGCCATCACTGAGGTGGATCCGTTCTTTAATCTCCTTGTTCCTTATTTTCCTGTTTTTCGAAAATTATGCTTATGTTTATCTATGTTTGTGTCTTTTGATCATTAGTGTCTTAGTGTCTATGCCTTAAAGTTATGAATGTCCTATGAATCCATCACCTTTCTTGAATGAAAAATGTTCTTAATTGAAAAAGAGAAGAATTGCATGAATTTCAAATTTTATAACAGATTAATTATTTTGATGTGGTGGCAATATTTTTGTTTTCTGAATGTATGCTTAAACAGTGCATATGTCTTTTGAATTTGTGGTTCATGAATGTTGGCTCTTGAAAGAATGATGAAAAAGGAGACATGTTACTGAGGATCTGAAAAATCATAAAAATGATTTTTGAAGCAAGAAAAAGTAGTGAAGACAAAAAAAAAAGAAGAAGAAGAAAAACGAAAAAAAAGGGAAGAAAAGAAAAAAAAAAGAGAAAGAAAGAAATAAAGTTGTGATCCAAGGCAAAAAGAGTGTGCTTAAGAACCCTGGATACCTCTAATTTGGGACTCTAGCAAAGCTGAGTCACAATCTGAAAAGGTTCACCCAATTATGTGTCTGTGGCATGTATGTATCCGGTGGTAATACTGGAAGACAGAGTGCTTTGGGCCACGGCCAAGACTCATAAAGTAGCTGTGTTCAAGAATCATCATACTTAACTAGGAGAATCAATGACACTATCCGGATTCTGAGTTCCTAAAGAAGCCAATCATTCTGAATTTCAAAGGATAGAGTGAGATGCCAAAACTGTTCAGAAGCAAAAAGCTAAAAGCCCCGCTCATCTAATTAATACTGATCTTCGTAGATGTTTTTGGAATTCATTGTATATTCTCTTCTTTTTATCTTATTTGATTTTCAGTTGCTTGAGGACAAGCAACAATTTAAGTTTGGTGTTGTGATGAGCGGATAATTTATACGCTTTTTGGCATTGTTTTTAGTATGTTTTTAGTATGCTTTAGTTAGTTTTTAGTATACTTTTATTAGTTTTTAGTTAAAATTCACTTTTCTGGACTTTACTATGAGTTTGTGTGTTTTTTTGTGATTTCAGGTATTTTCTGGCTAAAATTGAGGGACTTGAGCAAAAATCTGATTCAGAGACTAAAAAGGACTGCAGATGCTGTTGGATTCTGACCTCCATGCACTCGAAGTAAATTTTCTGGAGCTACAGAAGCCCGATTGGCGCTCTCTCAACGGCTTTGAAAAGTAGACATCTTGGGCTTTCCAGCAATATATAATAGTCCATACTTTGCCCGAGATTTGATGGCCCAAACCGGCGTTCCAAATCAGCTCAAGAATGCCCGGCGTTAAACGCCGGAACTGGCACAAGAATGGGAGTTAAACGCCCAAACTGGCACAAAAGCTGGCGTTTAACTCCAAGAGAAGTCTCTACACGAAAATGCTTCAATGCTCAGCCCAAGCACACACCAAGTGGGCCCGGAAGTGGATTTTTATGTCATTTACTCATCTCTGTAAACCCTAGGCTACTAGTTCTCTATAAGTAGGACCTTTTACTATTGTATTTTCGTCTTGGTAGCTATCTTTGTTCTTATGCTATCTTAGATCATTGGGAGGCTGGCCTCACGGCCATGCCTAGACCTTGTTCTTATGTATTTTCAACGGTGGAGTTTCTACACACCATAGATTAAGGTGTGGAGCTCTGCTATACCTCGAGTATTAATGCAATTACTATTGTTCTTCTATTCAATTCAGCTTGTTCTTGTTCTAAGATATCACTTGTTCTTCAACTTGATGAATGTGATGATCCGTGACACTCATCATCATTCTCACCTATGAACGTGTGACTCTCAATCACCTCCGTTCTACCTTAGATTGGGTGGATATTTCTTGGATTCTTTAATCGGAATCTTCGTGGTATAAGCTAGAATTGATGGCGGCATTCAAGAGAATCCGGAAGGTCTAAACCTTTTCTGTGGTATTCCGAGTAGGATTCAATGATTGAATGACTGTGACGAGCTTCAAACTCGCGATTGTGGGGCGTTAGTGACAGACGCAAAAGAATCACTGGATTCTATTACGACATGATCGAGAACCGACAGCTGAATAGCCGTGCCGTGACAGGGTGCGTTGAACATTTTCACTGAGAGGATGGGAGGTAGCCACTGACAACGGTGAAACCCTACATACAGCTTGCCATGGAAAGGAGTAAGAAGGATTGGATGAAGACAGTAGGAAAGCAGAGAGACGGAAGGGACAAAGCATCTCCATACGCTTATCTGAAATTCTCACCAATGAATTACATAAGTATCTCTATCTTTATCTTTATGTTTTATTCATACATCATCCATAACCAATTGAGTTTGCCTGACTAAGATTTACAAGGTGACCATAGCTTGCTTCATACCAACAATCTCTATGGGATCGACCCTTACTCGCGTAAGGTTTGTTACTTGGACGACCCAGTACACTTGCTGGTTAGTAGTGCGAAGTTGTGATAAAGAGTTGAGATTGCAATTGAGCGTACCATGTTGATGGCGCCATTGATGATCACAATTCCGCACACCACAAGCTAAAGACAATAAAGAAGTGCTTGCCGGGAGGCAACCCAGCCATTACTGTAGTTTATTTGTTATTTAAATAATAATTATAGAAGTTTAATAAATTATCATCAGAACTAATTCTCATTTACAGGAGTTCATAGAGTTACAGAAGGATTCAGAGTAGAGAGCAGAGAAAAGAAGCTCACTGTCATGAAAACGCTAGTAAGAGGCACCTTTGGGCGTTAAACGCCCAGAATGGTGCCCATTCTGGGCGTTTAACGCCAATAAGGATCCCTTTCTGGGCGTTAAACGCCAGAATGGGTACCATTCTGGGTGTTTAATGCCATACTTACAACATCCTGGGCGTTTAGAAAAATGCCCAGTGACAAAGGCTTTCTGGCGTTTAACGCCAACGAGGGTACCTGGCTGGGCGTTAAACGCCCAAAACAAGCAACAACTGGGCGTTAAACGCCCAACGCAAGCTACAGTTGGGCGTTAAACGCCTAAAACAGGCAACATTTGGGCGTTTAACGCCAGGAACGTGGAGGGGAGGTAGTTTTGTTTTCCAACTCAATTTTTTTTATTTTTTCATGTTTTCATCCATAATTTCTTGCATAAACATATTACAAATCCTCATCTTTCAATTTCAAATTTCAAAAAATAACTCTTAATCCTAAAAATCTTTTCTTCTTTTCAAATTTTTTTCAAAACTCATATATCTTTTTGATTTCTTTCAAATCTTTTTCAAAATCCATCTATCTTTTAATATCTTTTCAAATCCTTTTCAACACATCATACTATCTTTTCCAATTTAGTTTTATCTTTTTCAAAATTCTCTCATATCTTTTCAATTTTAAAATTACATCTTCTGCATTTCATACTTATCTTTTACAAATCATATCTTCTATCATATCTTTTTCAAAAAAATTCAAACCCACCCCTTCCTTTTAAATTAACATTCGGCCACCCCCTCTCCTCAACAATTCAAATTTGGCACTTCTCATTCTCCTCTCCTTTCCTTTCCTTTCTTTTGCTTGAGTACAAGCAAACCTCTAAGTTTGGTGTGTTTTGCGTGATCACTGAGCTAAGACTCACTAAGATCATGGCTCCTAAGGGAAAACAAACCACTTCAAGAGGCAAAAAAGAGAATAATCCAAGATCACTTTAAAATCAAGAGAGGTTCTTAACCAAGAAACATGCGGACCATTACCACAAAATAATGGGTCTAAGGTCAGTGATCCCGAAAGTCAAATTTGATCTGAAAGAAGACGAATATCCAGAGATCTAAGAGCAGATTCGAAATAGAGGCTAGGAAATTCTAGCTAATCCTGAGACAAAGGTGGGTAGAAACATGGTTCAGGAATTCTACTCAAATCTGTGGCAAATAGAGAGGCAGAGAATGACTGGAACCACTTTCTATACCTTTCAAACCATGGTCAGAGGGAAGATTATTTACTTCCACCTTGACAAAATAAGAGAGGTCTTCAAGCTGCCTCAACTACAAGATGATCTAGCATCCTTTAATAGGAGAATGGTGTGTGATGATAAGCGCTTAGACCAAATTCTAGAGGACATATGCATCCTAGGAACCAAGTGGACAACCAGCACAAAAGGTGTTCCAAACCAACTCAAGAGAGGGGATCTCAAACCAGTTGCTAGGGGCTGGCTGGATTTCATTGGGCATTCCATACTACCTACCAGCAACCGCTCCGAAGTCACTATCAAGAGAGCAGTGATGATCCATTGTATTATGCAAGGAAACGAAGTGGAGATTCATCATCTGATTCTTGTGAGCTCTACACAATTGCGAATAAGAACTCCAAGGAAGCCAAAGTGGCTTACCCAAACTTGATTTCTCTGCTATGTAAAGAGGCTGTGGTGAAGATGGGAGTAGATGAGTTCATCCCAATCAAACATCCAATCACCAAGAAGTCAATGGAGGGACAACAAGTACAAGAAAACTCCATCAAAAGGAGGGCACAGGAGTTCCTCCCAGAAATCTCTCAGATTGACTACTGGACCCACCTAGAAGCATCTGTCACCAAGCTGCAAGAAACTATGGATCAACTTAAAGAAGAACAAAAAAATCAAAATAGTATGATCTACAAGCTGCTTAAAGAACAAGAAAAGCAAGGGCATGAGCTACAGGAACTGAAGCGCCAGAGGCTCTCCCTTGAGGGACCAGACACCCCATAGATTGAAGGAGCACCTATCTCCCAAAATAAAGGTTGTTGAGTCCTAATCTTACTCTGTGATAACTTCTGCTATTAGAAATCTATTTTAGAAGTCATATGAGTAGTGGTAGTTAGTATTTTTTTTATCATCTCCAAGTAAGCTATAATTTATTTTCTCATCATCATTAAACATAAATGAAATACCAGATATTTTTAGAATAAGGAGGCAACTTTTTCGAGTTCTTAATAAGAAAAATTCAACTTATTTATATGTGGTGGCAACACTTTTTGTTTTCTGAAAGAATGCTTAAACAGTGCATATTTTTTATCTTGTTGCTTATGAATGTTAAAACTATTGGCTCTTGAAAGAATGATGAAAAAGAGAAATGTTATTGATAATCTGAAAAATCATAAAATTGATTCTTGAAGCAAGAAAAAGCAGTGAAAAATAAATAAATAAATAAATATTTGGCGAAAAAGAAAAGAAAAGCAAGCAGAAAAAGCCAATTACCCTTTAAACCAAAAGGCAAGAGTAAAAAGGATTCAAGGCTTTGAGCATTAAGGGATAGGAGGGCCAAAAGAATAAAATCCTGGCCTAAGCGGCTGAATCAAGCTGTCCCTAACCATGTGCTTGTGGCATGCAGGTCTAAGTGAAAAGCTTAAGACTGAGTGGATAAAGTCGTAACACAAAGAGTGTGCTTAAGAACTCTGGACACCTATAATTGGGGACTGGTGCACGAAATTTTGATCTCAATGGTGCCAACAACTTGGTACGCACAATTGTAATCTCAACTCTTTTTCACAACTTCGCACAACTAACCAGCAAGTGCACTGGGTCATCCAAGTAATAAACCTTACGTGAGTAAGGGTCGATCCCACAGAGATTGTCGGCTTAAAGCAAGCTATGGTCATCTTGTAAATCTCAGTCAGGTAGATTCAAATGGTTATGGAGTTTTGATAATAAAAAGATAAATAAACATAAAATAAAGATAGAGATACTTATGTAATTCATTGGTGGGAATTTCAGATAAGCGTATGGAGATGCGTTATTCCTTCTGAATTTCTGCTTTCCTATTGTCTTCATTCAATCATTCAGACTCCTCTCCATGGCAAGCTGTATGTTGGGGATCACCGTTGTCAATGGCGACCTCCCGTCTTCTCAGTGAAAATGGTCCTCTACGGTTTCTGTACGGCTAATCAACTATCGGATTTCTCGTCTCGGATGAAAAATACCAGGCACAGCTACCGCATGGCTAATTAGCTGTTAGTTCTCGATTGTGTCGGAATAAGATCCAATGATCCTTTTGTGTCTGTCACTACGCCCCACAGTCGCGAGTTTGAAGCTCGTCATAGTCATCCCTTCCCAGATCCTACTCGGAATACTACAGACAAGGTTTAGACTTTCCGAATCTCAGGAATGCTGCCAATGGATTCTAGCCTATACCACGAAGATTCTAATATCGGATTTAGATGCCCCATTGTCAGAGGGGAAACGATGTGAAGCGTTGATTAGAGATCCAAGAGATATGCATTCAAGCTTGTTTTCATGTAGAACGGAAGTGTTTGTCAAGCACGCGTTCATAAGTGAGAATGGTGATGAGTGTCACATAATCATCACATTCATCATGTTCTTTTGTGCGAATGAATATCTTAGAATAAGAATAAGCATGAATTAAATAGAAGAACAATAGCACTTTGCATTAATACTTGAGGAACAGCAGAGCTCCACACCTTAATCTGTGGTGTGTAGAAACTCCACCGTTGAAAATATATAAGTGATGAAGATTTTCATTGGCTTCGGCCCCAAAGGGGGAACCAGAATAACCAAGACGACTAATACAATAGTAAAAACTCCTATTTATAATGAACTAGTAACCTAGGGTTTATAGAAATACGTAAATGATGCAGAAATCTACTTCCGAGGCCCACTTAGTGTGTGCCTGGGCTGAGTATTGAAGCTTCAAGTGTAGAGGCCTTCTTTGGAGTTAAACGCCAGTTTGTAACTTGTTTATGGCGTTCGACTCTAGCTTGCAACTTGTTTCTCGAGTTTAACGCTAGGATAGGACAGAAAGCTGGCATTGAACGCCAGTTTGCGTCATCTAAACTCGGGCAAAGTATGAACTATTATATATTGCTGGAAAGCCCTGGATGTCTACTTTCCAACGCAATTGAGTGTGCATCATTTAGACTCCTGTAGCTCCAAAAATTCCATTTTGAGTGCAGGGAGGTCAGAGTCCAACAGCATCAGCAGTCCTTTTTTAGCCTCTGAATAAGATTTTTGCTTAGGTCCCTCAATTTTAGCCAGAAAATACCTGAAATCACAGAAAAATACACAAACTCATAGTAAAGTCCACAAATGTGAATTTTTCTTAAAAACTAATAAAAATATACTAAAACGTAGCTAGATCCTACTAAAAACTACCTAAAAACAATGCCAAAAAGCGTATAAATGATCCGCTCATCACAACACCAAATTTAAATTGTTGCTTGTCCCCAAGCAACTGAAAACAAAATAGGATAAAAAGAAGAGAATATACAATGAATTTCACAATATCAATGAAACTTAGTCCCAATTAAATGAGCAGGGCTAGTAGCTTTTTGCTTCTTAACAGTTTTGGCATCTCACTTTATCCTTTGAAATTCAAAATGATTGGCATCTATAGGAACTCAGAATTTTAGATAGTGTTATCGATTCTCCTAGTTCAGTATGTTGATTCTTGAACACAGCTACTTTATGAGTCTTGGTCGTGGCCCTAAGCACTTTGTTTTCCAGTATTACCACCGGATACATAAATGCCACAGACACATAACTGGGTGAACCTTTTCAGATTGTGACTTAGCTTTGCTAAAGTCCCCAATTAGAGGTGTCCAGAGTTCTTAAGCACACTCTTTTTGCTTTACATCATGACTTTAACCACTCAGTCTCAAGCTTTTCACTTGGACCTTCATGCCACAAGCACATGGTTAGGGACAGCTTGATTTAGCCGCTTAGGCCTGGATTTTATTTCCTTGGGCCCTCCTATCCATTAATGATCAAAGCCTTGGATCCTTTTTACCCTTGCCTTTTGGTTTAAAGGGCTATTAGCTTTTTCTGCTTGCTTTTTCTTTTTTTTTTCGCTACTTTTTTTCTTTTTCATTGCTTTTTCTTGCTTCAAGAATCAATTTCATGATTTTTCAGATTATCAATAACATTTTTTCTTGTTCATCATTCTTTCAAGAGCCAACAATTTTAACATTCATAAACAACAAGATCAATAATATGCATTGTTCAAGCATTCATTCAGAAAACAAAAAGTATTGCCACCACATCAAAATAATTAAACTAATTTCAAGATAAAATTTGAAATCCAAGTACTTCTTGTTCTTTTGTAATTAGGCACATTTTTCATTTAAGAAAGGTGAAGGACTCATGGAATTATTCATAGCTTTAAGGCATAGACACTAGACACTAATGATCATGTAATGAAGACACAAATATAGATAACACATAAAGCATAAAATCAAAAAACAGAAAGATAAGAACAAGGAGATTAAAGAACGGGTCCACCTTAATGATGGAGGCTAGTTCTTCTTCTTTGAAGATCCTATGGAGTGCTTGAGCTCCTCTATGTATCTTCCTTGCCTTTGTTGCTCCATCCTTAGTGCTTTTGGTGCTCCTATCCTTAGTTGCTCCCAATAGTTGTGTGGAGGAAAATGTATCCCTTGAGGCATCTCAGGGATTTCTTGATGAGGGAATGCCTCATGCTCTTGTTGAGGTCCATGAGTGGGCTCTCTTGTTTGCTCCATCCTCTTTTTGGTGATGGGCTTGTCCTCTTCAATGAGGATGTCTTCCTCTATGACAATTCCAGCTGAATTGCATAAGGATCACCTTTTTCTTAGCCACAACTTCATAGAAGTGGTCTTGATAGACCTTTAAGATGAATCTCTCCATCTCCCATGACTCAGAGGTGGAAGCTTTTACCTTCCCTTTTCTTTTTCTAGAGGTTTCTCCGGCCTTAGGTGCCATAAATGGTTATGGAAAAAGAAAAGCAATGCTTTTACCACACCAAACTTAAAAGGTTTGCTTGTCCTCGAGCAAAAGAAGAAAAAAGAAGAGGAGAAGAAGAAAATGGAGGAGATAGAGGGAGATAGAGGTTTGGCCAAGGGGTAGGAGAGTGTTTGTGATGTGTGAAAATGAAGGAGTGAAGAGGGGTATTTATAGGGAAAGAAAGGGAGAGTGGCCGAATGGAATTGGGTGGGTTAGGAGGGAAAAGTGTTTAAATTTGAAAGTGAGGTAGGTGGGATTTTTGGGGAAGAGATATGGAGGTGATTGGTGAAGAGAATATAGGGAAGAGGATAGGATTTGATTGATGAGTGGTGTTTTGAGTGGAGTGTTATAGAGATGTGTGAGGGGGAAAGAGAGAGAGAGAGGTGGGGTAGGTGGGGATCCTGTGGGGTCCATAGATCCTGAAGGTTCAATGATTTCTCATCCCTGCTCCTTTTAGGCATGCAAAATGCCCTTATTGTGCAATCCTGGCGTTTAACGCCAGCTTTTATTCTTTTCCTGGCGTTAAACGCCAAGCTGCAACCTGTTTCTGGCGTTTAACACCAGTCTGGTGCTTCTTTCTGGCGTTTAACGCCCAGAATGGTGCTAGACTAAGCATTAAACGCCCATTCTACTACCCTTACTGGAGTTTAAATGCCAGTAAGTTTCTCCTCCAGGGTGTGCTATTTTTAATGCTATTTTTATTTTTCTTTAATTTTTGCAGTTGTTTTTGTGACTCCACATGATCATCAACCTAAAAAAAGAAAATAACATAGATAAATAAAATTGGGTTGCCTCCCAATTAGTGATATTTTAATGTCAATAGCTTGACAGTGAGCTCTTATGGAGCTTCACAGATATTCAGAGCATTGTTGGAACCTCCCAACACCAAACTTAGAGTTTGAATGTGGGGGTTCAACACCAAACTTAGTGTTTGGTTGTGGCCTCCTAACACCAAACTTAGAGTTTGACTGTGGGGGCTTTGTTTGACTTTGCACTGAGAGAAGCTTTTCTTGCTTCCTCTCCATGGTTACAGAGGGAGATCCTTGAGTTTTAAACACAAGGTAGTCCTCATTCAATTGAAGGATCAACTCTCCTCTGTCCACATCAATCACAGCTTTTGCTGTGGCTATGAAGGGTCTTCTAAGGATGATGGATTCATCCTCATCCTTCCCAGTGTCTAGGATTATAAAATCAGCAGGGATGTAAAGGCCTTTGACCTTTACTAGCACGTCCTCTACCTGTCTATAAGCCTTTTTCATGGATTTGTCTGCCATCTTTAATGAGAATTTGGTAGCATGTACCTCAAAGATTCCCAGTTTCTCCATTACAGAGAGTGGCATTAAGTTTATGCCTGACCGTAGGTCACACAGAGCCTTCTCAGAGGTTGTGGTGCCTATAGTACAGGGAATTAAGAATTTACCTGGATCCTATTTCTTTTGAGGTAATGTCTGCCTAACCAAGTCATTCAGTTCATTGGTGAGCAAGGGGGGTTCATCCACCCAAGTTTCATTACCAAATAACTTGGCATTCAGCTTCATGATTGCTCCAAGGTACTTAGCAACTTGCTCTTCAGTAATATCTTCATCCTCTTCAGAGGAAGAATATCCTTTAGAGCTCATGAATGGTAGAAGTAGGTTCAATGAAATCTCCATGATCTCTAGATGAGCCTCAGATTCCTTAGGTTCCTCAAATGGGAACTCCTTTTTGTCCAGAGGACGTCCCATGAGGTCTTCCTCATTGGGATTCACGTCCTCCTCCTCCACTCTAGGTTCGGCCACACCAAATAAGGTTATGGCCTTGCACTCTCTTTTTGGATTCTCTTCTGTATTGCTTGGGAGAGTACTAGGAGGAGTTTCAGTGACTCTTTTACTCAGCTGGCCCATTTATGCCTCCACATTTCTAATGGAGGACCTTGTTTCATTCATGAAACTTAGAGTGACCTTAGATAGATCAGAGATTATGTTTGCTAAGCTAGAGGGGCTCTGCTCAGAATTCTCTGTTTGTTGCTGAGAGGATGATGGAAAAGGCTTGCTATTGCTAAACCTGTTTCTTCCACCATTATTAAAGCCTTGCTGAGGCTTTTGTTGATCCTTTCATGAGAAATTTAGATGATTTCTCCATGAGGGATTATAGGTGTTTTCATAGGCTTCACCCATGTAATTCACCTCTGCCATTGCAGGGTTCTCAGGATCATAAGCTTCTTCTTCAGAAGATACTTCTTTATTACTGTTGGATGCATTTTGCAAACCATTCAGACTCTGAGAAATCATATTGACTTGCTGAGTCAACATTTTGTTCTGAGCCAATATGGCATTTGAGCATCAATTTTAAGAACTCCCTTCCTCTGAGGCGTCCCATTACTCACAGGATTCCTTTCAGAAGTGTACATGAACTGGTTATTTGCAACCATTTCAGTGAGTTCTTGAGCTTCTGCAGGCGTTTTCTTTAGGTGAATAGATCCACCTGTAGGATGGTCCAATGACATCTTAGATAATTCAGACAGACCATCATAGAATATATCAAGGATGGTCCATTCTGAGAGCATGTCAGAAGGATGCTTTTTGGTCATTTGCTTGTATCTTTCCCAAGCTTCATAGAGGGATTCACCTTCTTTCTACCTGAAGGTTTGAACATCCACTCTAAGCTTGCTCAGCTTTTGAGGAGGAAAGAACTTGGCTAAGAAAGCCATGACTAGCTTATCCCAAGAGTTCAGGCTATCTCTAGGTTGAGAGTCCAACCATGTTCTAGCTTTGTCTCTTACAGCAAAAGGGAAAAGCATAAGCTTATAGACCTCGGGATAAACTCCATTACTCTTAACAGTATCACAGATCTGCAAGAATTCAGTTAAGAACTGAAAAGGATCTTCTGATAGAAGTCCATGAAACTTGCAATTCTGTTGCATCAGAGAAACTAATTGAGGCTTTAGCTCAAAGTTGTTTGCTCCAATGGCAGGAATTGAGATGCTTCTTCCGTGGAAGTTGGAATTTGGTGCAATAAAGTCACCAAGCATCTTCCTTGCATTGTTGTTGGGTTCGGCCATTACTTCTTTTTCGAGATTCTCTGTAAGGTTTTCTCTAGATTGTTGTGCTTTAGCTTCCCTTAGCTTCTTCTTCAGATTCCTTTCAGGTTCAGGATCTGCTTCAACAAAAATGTCCTTGTCCTTGCTCCTACTCATATGAAAAAGAAGAGAACAGAAAAGAAGAGGAATCCTCTATGTCACCATATAGAGATTCCTTTATGTGAGTAGAATAGAAGAAGAATAAGAATGAGGAAAGAAAGAGAAAAATTTGAACTCAGAGAGAGGGAGAGGGTTCAAATTTTTGATGAGTGGAGGAGAAGTGTTAGTAAATAAATAAAATAAATAGAAGGAGAGAGGGGGAAATTTTCGAAAATAATTAAAAAGAAAAGAGAAATATTTTTGTTTTTATTTTAAAATTTTGTTAGAGTTCGAAAATTAAGAGAAGAAATAGAATAAAATTAAAATTTAAAACAATTAGTTAATTAAAAGAATTTTAAAAAAGAAGTTAATGATTTTCAAAAATTAAAGAGAGAAGAAAGTAGTTAGATGGTTTGAAAAAGATAAGAATTAAAAAAAAACAAACAAAAGTCAATTAGTCAATTGAACAAGATTTGAAAATCAATTTTGAAAAGATAAGAAGTTATAAAAGATTTTGAAATTGATTTTGAAAAAAGATATGATTTGAAAAAGATATTATTGAAAAGATATGATTGAAATTTATTTTGAAAAAGATTTGAAAAGGTTAAAAAGATTTGATTTTTAAAATTAAAACTGATTACTTGACTAACAAGAAACTAAAAGATATGATTCTAGAATTTAAAGATTGAACCTTTCTTAACAAGAAAGTAACAAACTTCAAATTTTTGAATCAATCACATTAGTTGTTAGTAAATTTTTCGAAAATTATGAAATAAAATTAAGAAAAAGATTTTGAAAATCAATTTTTAAAATAAAAAAATTTCGAAAATATAAAAGAAAAATGAAAAAAAAGATTTGATTTTTGAAAAAGTATTGAAAATATAAGATTTTTAAAATTGAACTCTTGACTTGACTAACAAGAAACAACTTATTTTAAAAATTTTTGACTAAGTCAACCCAAATATTTTGAAATTTATGAGGAAAATAAGGGAAAGATATTTCTTTTTGGTTTTTGAATTTTTAATAGAGAGATAAAAAGAACAAAATGACTCGAGACATGAAAACTTAAGATCAAAACACATAATGCATGCAAGAACACTTTGAATGTCAAGATGAACACCAAGAACACTTTGAAGATCAAGATGAACATCAAGAACTTGTTTTTGAAAATTTTTTAAGAAAAGAAAACATGCAAGACATCAAACTGAGAGATTTTTCATGTTTAGACACTATGAAATCAAAAATGCATATGAAAAATAACAAAAGACACAAAACAAGAAAATGTGAAGATCAATCAAGAAAACTTATCAAGAACAACTTAAAGATCATGAAAAATGCAATGCATAAATATTTTTGAAAAATGCACAAATTTTAAAAATATGCAATTGACACCAAACTTAAAACTTGACACTAGACTCAAACAAGAAACACAAATTATTTTTGGTTTTATGATTTTTATTAATTTTTTTGGAGTTTCTGAAAATTATTTTTAGAAAAATGGAAAAAAAAAGAAAAAAAATTTTTGAAAGATTTTTGAAAACTTTTTGAAAAGAAAATAAAGGTTGAAATAAGAAGAAAATTACCTAATCTGAGCAACAAGATGAACCGTCAGTTGTCCAAACTCGAACAATCCCTGGCAACGGTGCCAAAAATTTGGTGCACGAAATTGTGATCTCAATGGCGCCAATAACTTGGTACGCACAATTGTAATCTCAACTCTTTTTCACAACTTCGTACAACTAACCAGCAAGTACACTGGGTTGTCCAAGTAATAAACCTTACGTGAGTAAGGGTCGATCCCACGGAGATTGTCAGCTTGATGCAAGCTATGGTCATCTTGTAAATCTCAGTCAGGTAGATTCAAATGGTTATGGAGTTATGATAATTAAAAGATAAATAAACATAAAATAAAGATAGAGATACTTATGTAATTCATTGGTGGGAATTTCAGATAAGCGTATGGAGATGCGTTATTCCTTCTGAATCTTCGCTTTCCTACTGTCTTCATTCGATCATTCAGACTCCTTTCCATGGCAAGCTAAATGTTGGGGATCACCGTTGTCAATGGTGACCTCCCATCCTATCATAGAAAATGGTCCTGTACGATTTCTGTACGGCTAATCAACTGTCGGATTTCTCGTCTCGGATGAAAAATACCAGGCACAGCTACCGCATGGCTAATCAGCTGTTGGTTCTCGATCATGTCAGAATAAGATCCAATGATCCTTTTGCGTCTGTCACTACGCCCCACAGTTGCGAGTTTAAAGCTCGTCACAGTCATTCCTTCCCAGATCCTACTCGGAATACCACAGACAAGGTTTAGACTTTCTGGATCTCAGGAATGCTACTAATGGATTCTAGCCTATACCACGAAGATTCTAATCTCGGATTCAAATGCCCCATTGTTAGAGGGGAAACAATGTGAAGCGTTGATTAGAGATCCAAGAGATATGCATTCAAGCTTGTTTTCATGTAGAACGAAAGTGTTTGTCAGGCACGCGTTCATAAGTGAGAATGGTGATGAGCGTCACATAATCATCATATTCATCATGTTCTTGTGTGCGAATGAATATATTAGAATAAGAATAAGCATGAATTGAATAGAAGAACAATAGTACTTTGCATTAATACTCGAGGAACAGTAGAGCTCCACACCTTAATCTATGGTGTGTAGAAACTCCACCGTTGAAAATACATAAGTGATGAAGATGTTCATTGGCTTCGGCCCCAGAGGGGGAACCAGAATAACCAAGACGACTAATACAATAGTAAAAAGTCCTATTTATAATGAACTAGTAACATAGGGTTTACAGAAATAAGTAAATGATGCAGAAATCTACTTCCGGTGCCCACTTGGTGTGCTTGGGTTGAGTATTGAAGCTTCCATGTGTAGAGGTCTTCTTTGGAGTAAAACGCCAGTTTGTAACTTGTTTCTAGCGTTTGACTCTAGCTTGCAACTTGTTTCTGGCGTTTAATGCCAGAATATGGACGAAAGCTGGCGTTGAACGCAAGTTTGCATCATCTAAACTCTGGCAAAGTATGAACTATTAAATATTACTGGAAAGACCTGGATGTCTACTTTCCAACGCAGTTCAGAGCGCACTATTTGGACTCTTGTAGCTCCAAAAATTCCATTTCGAGTGCAGGGAGGTCAGAATCCAATAGCATCAGTAGTCTTTTTTCAGCCTCTGAGTCAGATTTTTGCTCAGGTTCCTCAATTTTAGCCAGAAAATACCTGAAATTACAGAAAAACACACAAGCTCATAGTAAATTCCAAAAATGTGAATTTTTCTTAAAAACTAATAAAAATATACTAAAAAATAGCTAGATCCTACTTATAGTTTTAAAATTAAAAAGATTTGAATTTTAAAATTTGAATATTGAAATTTAAATTTTTGAATTTGAAATTTTGAAATTTGAATTTTGAATTTGAAATTTTAAATTTTGAAATTTTAAATTTTGAATTTTGAAATTTGAAAATAAAAAAAGATAAAGATTTTGAATTTTGAAAAGGTTTAATTTTTAAAATTTAAATTTTGAAATTTTATATTAAATTTTAAAATTTGAATTTTAAAATAAGATAAGATAAGATATTTGAATTTTGAAGAAAGATAAAAAGATAAGATAAGATTTTGAAAAAGATATGATTTTTGAAAAGATTTAATTTTGAAATTATTTGAATTTTGAAATTTAAATCCAAGATAGGATAAGATAAAAATTTTGATATTAAAATCTGAAATTTTGATTAATATTTTTGAAAATTCAATTAAAGATAAGAAAAGATATTTTATTTTTTGATTTTTAAATTTAATGAAGAAAGAGAAAAATAACAAAAAGACACCAAAATTAAAATTTTTAGATCTAATGACACATAGTGTGCGAAAATTAAGAAGAAAAACACAAAGTGTAACACCCTACCACACAGAGCCTTTTGCTTACGTCATAAAACAGAGGTGGTGAGGTATTACGACTTCTAAAAATAAAATTTAGTGTATATAGTAGTATGAAAAATATTTTATAATTAAGAGCCTTTGAAGAAAAAGAGGTAAAACAAAATCGTAAATTGAAAAGCGCAATGCTCCGATCGATAACGTAACTAAACAGATAAAGGATAAACTAACGTGTAGGACCTTAGGCGCTACCAGCTCGACTAAAACCAATTGGTGTTAGAAGAGCTGGTAGCGCCTAAGGTCCTACAAGTGGTATCAGAGCCAAGGTCACGAGTTGCCTAAAAGGAATGAAGCCTTTAAACATCCTCCTCAACATGCTTCTTTTAGAAATTATAATCACAATGCATATAGATCAAAAGATGTTGCATTTAGGGAACAACCTAGGCAACCATTTAGAAACATGCATAGGATGCATAATCCAAATGTAATATGTCATTATTGTAATAAAGTAGGTCATATAGCACCCGTATGCTTTACTAGAATTAAACATATAAACTTTCGTAGTCAAGATATGAGATGGGCACCATATGGGCATTACGCTCATGCTAACCATCAAGGACCCAAATTCACTTGGGTACCTAAATCCCAATTTTAATTATTTTGTAGGTACGTGTTGGAGCTAAGGATACAAATTGGTATGTTGATAGTGGATGCTCCAAACACATGACCGGCGATGAATCAAAGTTCACCGCAATAGAACCTACAACTGGAGGAAACGTGATCTATGGAGACAACAACACCGGCAAAGTAATCGGCGTTGGAAAAGTTGGTAAAAATCCTTCCTCTTCCATAGACAATGTTATACTTGTCAAAGGTCTCAAACATAATCTCATTAGTGTTAGCCAACTGTGTGACAAAGGAAACTTAGTCACCTTTGATTCAAAATGTTGTTTGATAAAAAGGCAGGACACAAATGAAATTGTGCTAATTGGGCACCGTGTTGACAATGTATACATGATTAATCTAAATGAAGTTTCCTCAAATGATGTGAAATGCCTTGTTAGTAAAAATGATGAAACTTGGCTATGGCATCGTAGAGTAGCTCATGCTAACATGGACCATCTCAACAAGTTGGTCTCTAAAGAGTTAGTAATTGGCTTACCAAAGCTACGTTTTGAAAAAGACGTCCTTTGCGACGCATGTCAAAAGGGAAAACAAGTAAAGGCCTCTTTTAAATCCAAAAACATTGTTTCAACAACAAGGCCATTACAACTTTTGCACATGGATTTATTTGGTCCTTCTAGAACTATGAGCTTTGGTGGCAATTACTATGCTTTAGTTATTGTTGATGATTACTCTCGATTTACATGGACCTTGTTCCTAACAAACAAGAGTGATGCATTTCGAGCATTCAAAAGATTAGCCAAAGTTATTCAAAATGAAAAGAATTTGCATATATCATCTATTAGAAGTGATCATGGTGGAGAGTTTGAAAACAACCTCTTTGAAACTTTTTGTGAAGAAAATGGCATTGAGCATAATTTTTCCTCTCCTAGAACACCACAACAAAATGGTGTGGTTGAAAGGAAAAATCGTCATTTAGAAGAAATGGCGAGAACTATGCTCAATGAGGCTAATATTCCTAAGTACTTTTGGGCGGATGCGGTTAGTACCGCGTGTTATGTTATGAATAGGATTATCATTCGACCTATTCTTAAGAAAACACCGTACGAACTGTACAAAGGAAGAAAGCCAAATATTTCCCACCTTCACGTCTTTGGTTGTAAATGCTTTATTCTAAATAATGGAAAAGATAACTTAGGCAAATTTGATGCTAAGGCTGATGAAGGAATCTTCTTAGGCTACTCTCTAACTAGCAAAGCTTTTAGAGTATATAATAAACGCATCATGACTATAGAAGAAAGTATTCATGTTGCTTTTGATGAAACTAACCATTGTTGTGCTAGAAAAGATTTTGACAAAAATGTAGAAAACCTTGGTTCACTAAAGTTGAATGGTGAAGACAAAGAAAAGGATTTAAATGAAGCCCCTACAAGCTCAACAAAGGATAGTGCTCAAGTTGAAGAAATTGAACCATCACAAGCACAAATAAATGCACTTCCAAAGGATTGGCATACTTCAAAGAATCATCCTCTAGACAACGTCATTGGTAGTGTTTCGAAAGGGGTAACAACTCGATCCACTTTTAGAAATCTATTTGCATATAGTGCTTTTGTTTCTCAAATTGAACCATCTACCATCGAGTCCGCAATTGATGATGAACATTGGGCTATGGCAATGCAAGAGGAGCTTAACCAATTCAAACGAAATGACGTTTGGGAATTGGTGCCTAGACCAAGTAATCAAACAATTGTAAGAACAAAATGGGTTTTTAGAAATAAACTCGATGAAAATGGTACAAATGTTAGAAACAAAGCTAGATTAGTAGCTAAAGGTTATAATCAAGAAGAAGGCATTGATTATGACGAAACTTATGCTCCCGTAGCTAGATTAGAAGCTATTAGGATGTTACTTGCCTCTGCATCCTCTTATAACTTCAAACTTTATCAAATGGATGTTAAGAGTGCCTTTCTTAACGGTTTCATTAAAGAAGAAGTATATGTTGAACAACCTCCCGGTTTTGAGGATTATGAAAATCCTAATCATGTTTTTAAACTTAAGAAAGCTCTCTATGGTCTTAAACAAGCTCCAAGAGCTTGGTATGAACGTTTGAGCAAGTTCTTAATAGAAAAGGGTTTTAGAAGAGGGAAGGTTGATACAACTTTATTTATCTTAATTGAAAACAAAAATATTCTTTTGATACAAGTTTACGTCGATGACATAATATTTGGTTCAACTAACGAATCACTTTGCAAGTTTTTCTCAAACCTCATGCAAAGTGAATTTGAAATGTCCATGATGGGCGAACTCAACTTCTTCCTTGGTCTTCAAATCAGACAAGGAAAAGAAGGAACTTTCGTTAGTCAAACCAAATATTGCAAGGAATTGCTCAAAAGATTTGGAATGGACAATGCTAAGGCAATGGACACATCAATGAGCACTACTTGCTACCTTGACAAAGATGAACAAGGTAAAAGCATAGATGTAAAGAGGTATAGAGGCATGATAGGATCATTGCTTTATCTAACGGCAAGTAGACCAGATATCATGTTTAGTGTATGCATGTGTGCGAGATACCAAGCTAATCCTAAGGAATCTCACTTAAGTGCGGTAAAAAGGATTATGAAGTATCTCATAGGAACATTGAATGTTGGATTGTGGTATCCGAAAGGATCCACCTGTGATTTAATTAGCTATTCCGATTCCGATTTTGCCGGTTGCAAATTGGATAGGAAAAGCACTAGCGGCACTTGTCACTTACTAGGAAACTCTCTTGTTTCATGGTATAGTAAGAAACAAGTAAGTGTAGCCTTATCTACCGCAGAAGCCGAGTATGTAGCTGCCGGTAGTTGTTGCGCCCAAATTTTATGGATGAAACAACAACTTATGGATTATGGACTCATGCTTGACCACATTCCTATCAAATGTGATAATACTAGTGCAATAAATTTAACCAGGAATCCGGTTCAACATTCAAGAACCAAGCATATTGAGATTAGACATCACTTCATAAGAGACCATGTTGAAAAGGGTGATGTGGTTATTGAATTTGTTGAAACTAGTAAACAACTAGCAGACATTTTCACTAAACCTTTATGTAAAGAAAGTTTTTTTAACATCCGAAATGAACTTGGTATCTTGGATTCTAATCTAATATGATTTGCTTAAAATTCATTGTATTCATGTTGCTATTTTTTTTCTATTACTAACTTAAGCATTGGAGATATCCAATTGGCCTTTGTTTTGCAGGTTTATGAGTTGATGAATGAGTAATCAATCTTGAGGTAGGTTGAAGAATTTGAAGACTATAAACACTGGAGGATCAATAAATTGAAGTTTATAATGGGTTAGAGTCAGTATATACATAATGGAACTCAAAGGGTTGAAGAAAGAACCTCCAAAGGATGAAATCTTGGAGTTTTTGGGCAAATGATGCATGTTGCATCGATGCAACCAAGCTGTGCATCGATGCAAAGTACACGACGCACTATGTGCATCGATGCAAAGCCCTTTGCATCGATGCAAAGCACACGACGTGCTATGTGCATCGATGCAAAGCCTATTGCATCGATGCAAACTTGCCCAAATTACACAAAGACACGTGATTTTGGCATTTTTTTGAAAACCTAAACCCCCTTTTTTCATCATCTTCAACCTCACAACTCATATCCCCACATTCAAACCTCCATAACCTCCAAAACAAACTCACACATACCTTCATACAACTCACAAAATCTTGATACCCACTACAAACAAACTACATATTTGAAATCCCCACTTTCTCCTCTACAAAACCCATAAAACAACATCATCATCAATGCCTAGAATCAAGAGAACCATGAAGAAGTCAAAAGGTTCTTCAAGTGTGGTTCCACCTCCAAGTAATCATCCTTTGGCAAGGTACTTTGCTTCTAATGAAGATCTTCAGTTCTATGAGGAAAAACTCGCCGGAAGAAAGGAAATTCCTCCGAGGTATTTGGATCCGACCCTTCTTGCCATTCATCATTTTGATAATCTTAAGGCTACTCTAGTTCATCAAGGTCTCATGAATTTTGTTCAAATTAAGAGTAGATATTATCCGGATTTAGTTGCCATAGCCTATAGTACACTCATGATTGAGATTGTTGAGGGAGATGAATCAAGTTTCACATTGCTCTTCAAGTTAGGAAGAAAGGATTATAGGCTAGATGGAGATGAATTAGCCACCATTTGGGAGTTGCCAAATCAAGGTGACTTATTTCAAGGTGATAAAACCCCAATTGATGAATGGGGTTATTCTAAGGAAAATGCCATGCATCTGTTCAACCTTGTACAAGGAGCTCACTCCAAAATTAGTTGCAATTCCATGAGTGCGGAACATAGAACTTTGCTATATCTAGTCACCTATGTATTGCAACCAAGAATATCCGGGCATGCAAATGTAACTGATGAAGATTTGATTATCATGTGGGCTATGGTAAATGGGATTAAGATTAATTGGCCATACTTTATATTACAACATATGATTAGGCTCAAGATGAAGGATAGGAATGGTGGATTAGGTTTCCTTTGCCTATGGTCTAAAGTCTTCGATTATGTTGGTATTGATGTATCAAATGAGATTGCAAAGGAAGTACCACCCCAATCTTGTATCAACACTCACCTTCTCAATAAAATGGGAAGAAGAAATGTTGATGAGCAAGATCCTCAAGAGCAAGCTCCTCCACAAGCACCTCAAGCTCAAGAACCACCCTCCTTGGTTGATGTAATGAGAGAATTACACTCCATCAACCAAAACATCCAAAGGATTGAAATTGATCATGGTAGGCAACTTGAAGCACTTAATCGTCGTGTGTCTCGTGTAGATCATCGCACTGGTCGCTTGGATCGTCGTCTTGATGACTTATATGAGCACTTCGGCATCCACCTACCATATGAAGAGGATAGTGATGATAATGAAGACCAAGATTGATTATCTCCTCTTCATCAAGTCATTTTTTTTATGTTCAATTGATCATATGAACTGTTAAACTAACTCCTAGTAAGCTAAGGTTTTCTCTTATGGTTTAAATACTTTAATATCTGTTTAATGATTATTGCTTGTATGCTTTTTCAGTAAATGACTCAAAATAGGCTTGGTACTCCTATTTTAAGTTAATATGCATGCTTTGATATATTTCACTTCTTTAGGGGGAATTCTGCATGTTTATCATATATAAAAAAGAAAGGAAATCAAAATCTCATCTTTTTGATAATGTCAAAAGGGGGAAGAAAAGGTTGAGGATATTTAAAGATTTGAAATATTTGAAGATTTGAAAAGAGAGAAAAGTTTGAGGATTTGAAAAGGAAAGAAAAAAATTTGCAAAACAATGATTTCAAAAAGACTTCCGCTAAAGCAAAAACTTTGATACCAAATTTTTTTTTTTCATTGATAAGCACCCTCTTAAAGGAACAAATGCACATACTTAGGGGGAACTCTTGCAAAAGTTTTCTATAAAGGAAAGTGCATTACAGTTGCTTTCAAAATCATTTATATATCCTCAAAATTGGTTTGTCATTATCAAAAAGGGGGAAATTGTAAATCATGATTGCTTGTATGCAAAGTTTATATTCGTAGGTTTTGATGAATGACAAACCAACAAACCACATGAAAGGACAAATCAACAAGTATCTTAAATGAACGAACATGAAGAGTTGAAAGCAAACACAACAACAACAAGAAACTCAAGTCCACAACTTTTGAAGACATGTATAGAGTCTTAGGACTTAGGTAACTTCTTGTTAAGAACCAAATGTTAAATCTCTCAAACACACACTCACAAAATGTTTTGATGATTCAATGCTAGCCAAAAGATTTTAAAAACTTGTTTTCAAAGGTACAAAAGCATAGGAATTGACTCCAACAAGTTTGAGATCAATCCTAAGCATTTTAAGGTGCTTTTAAACCGTTCTTTGAGGTTTGCATCGATGCACACTTATATTGCATCGATGCAAAGCATGCAACGACTTGTTGCATCGATGCAAAGATGCTTGCATCGATGCAACCTAGCTGAAAATTCAAATTTCAGTATCAAAGGCATATTTGCATCGATGCAAAGTGTTATGCATCGATGCAAATAATTCAAAAACATAAAAAACGGCTAGTTTTGACATAAATGCTCCATCCCATTAATTCCCCAACGTTTCTAAGGTTTGGGAAATCTATAAATGGATGGATTGAAGCCTTATTTCACAAGTTTTTGATTTAGAAAATTACCTCATTCACATTCTTACATTCTACACATTTTTCAAGTGATTTAATACACATTTTTGAGAGAGAAATTTCAATTGGTTCAATAGTGCAAAAATTGTAATCACACACTCTTCTAGAGAGCACTTACTTTATCTCAACAATTCTTTGAGAATTGTTTTTCTTGTACACCTTGTGAATTGGAGTGTGATCTCCAAGGTTGAGTCGAGAGTTATAAACACTATAGTCGGTGAGGATACCAAAAAGGTATACTAAGTACTCAAGGCAAATCTTAGAGAAGGTATCTCTAAGTGGAGTGGGTTAGTATAAGAGTGGTGATCACATACCGTGAGGTGTTAGAAACTAAGGACTCGAATTGTAAAAGGTTTTGCGCAAGCACCTTGAAGCTTGGCAATAGTGGAACTTCTCAATCGCGATTGAGAAAGAAAGTGGACGTAGGACAAAGATTGTGCCGAACCACTCTAAACAGCGTTTGATTCTCTCCAAACTTATCTCTTTAATAATATTGCCTTTTTACTTTTGAACAAATAAATTGTGATCGAAAAGTAGCTTCGTAAGTACTTAAGGAGTGGCTTAAGTCCGATTGGTGAAAATCTTGATCAATTTATTTGAGTTAGTGTCTATTGGAAAGTAAAAGCTCCTTATAATTGCTTAGCAATTGAGTTAAGCTCTTGGAAAAATACTAGTACAATAACATTTTTATATATTGTTCTTATATTTCGCAAAAAGATAAATTGTTGTTGCATTACTCAATTCACCCCCCCTCTTGAGCAATTGTGCATAGGTTCTTCAAGTGGTATCAGAGCCAAGGTCACGAGTTCGATTCCCAGCGGGAGCAATTGCTGAGGGGGAGATTGTTGGCCATGTGTGCATCAATTGTCCTGTGGCGGAGGCTATGTGGGCCAAGTCACAATCGAATGTCGTGGGCGCTTGTGTTGCTAAATGCACTATAAGGCTAGGGTATGCGCTTCTTCTAACACCAATTGGTTTTAGTCGAGCTGGTAGCGCCTAAGGTCCTACATAACGCAAGTCCATAAACAAGAGAGTGCCAAAAATACAGATATCCAAAACTTAAGACCCGGCTTGCGAAGATAAGCAGTCCGAGCATAGAAATTTACACATATATATAAAGTAAGGAACCCAAAAGAAACCCAAAAGACTAGTTACAGAACCTATTCTCCAAAACAGAGTTAAAACAGTATATATGTATATAGTGGAGATAATAAGTATCTAAGCAAGTACATAAAACCAAAATAAAGTCCCGAGAGCTAAGGATCTTTGCAAATCCAGAAGTCTCCAGCATGTCTCAACGTGGAGCTGATAAACCACTATTTTATGGTTTATCTTGTGCTTAATTGAATGGATTTTATCAATCTTTCATACACTTATTCATACTAAATGCATGGGTTTACATTCTCCTTCCTGATTTTGTGCTATGATTGAAAACATGCTTCTTTGGCCTTATATTTGCTAATATTAATCCTCTCTTATTACCATTAGATGCCGTGATATGTGTGTTAAGTGATTTCAGGGATTATAGGGCATCAATGGCTGAGAGGATGGAAAGGAAGCATGCAAAAGTGGAAGGAATACAAGAAGTTGAAGAAATTGCAAAGCTGTCAGCCTGACCCTGTCGCACTAAAACGACCATAACTTGAGCTACAGAAGTCCAATTGATGCGGTTTCAGTTGCGTTGGAAAGCTAACATGCGGATGCGTGAATGACGCGCCCACGTCGCATCTGCGAATCTCAACCCACGCAAACGCGTGGATGACGCCTCCGCGTCACTTTGCCGTGACCTGTACGAACCAGATTTCACAATCATCGATTTCCGGGCTGTTTCTGACCCAGTTCTCGGCCCAGAAAACACATATTAGAGGCTATAAAGTGGGGGAATCCATTAATTCATTATCATGCATTCATAATACACTTTTTATAGTTTTAGATGTAGTTTTTAGAGAGAGAGGTTCTCTCCTCTCTCTTAGGATTTAGGATTAGGATTCCTCTTAAAGGATTTAGGATTTATTATTATTTCAACTTACAATTCTTCTGAGCTACAGGTTTAATATTCCTTTATTTTGACTTCTCTTATTTTTAATTATATATGTTGCCAATTTGGCTTAATGATATTCATGTTATGATTTTGTTAATTAATATAATCTGAGGTATTTTAGACTTATGATTGTTTTCTCTAATTTATGTTATTGATGCTTGGGCTCTATCCAAATTATTTTCATTCAAGTATATTTTATTCCCTTTTGGCTTGGTTGATTAATTGGTAACTTTTGAGTTGTCAAACTCAGCAGTGGTTGAAATTGGCAGATTCTAATTGATCTAGATCGCTCTAAAGCTGGTCTTCCCACAGGGATTGACTAAGACTTGAGGATCAAACTAATTAGTCCACTTGACTTTCCCTTGCTTTAGTAAAGGTTAACTAAGTGGGATTAAAACCCAATTCTCATCACACCTGATAAGGATAACTAGGATAGGACTTCCAATTTCTCATATCTTGCCAAGAGTTTATTTTATAGTTATTTATTTATTTTTCTTGTCATGAAATTACTTGTTCAACCCTTTTTAAAACCCCAAAATATCCCTTTGCATAACCAATAATAGGAACACCTCCCTGCAATTCCTTGAGAAGATGACCCGAGGTTTAAATACTTCGGTTATCAATTTTATCAGGGGTTTGTTACTTGTGACAACCAAAAAGTTTGTACGAAGGGATTTTCTGTTGGTTTAGAATCTATACTCACAACGCGACTATATTTTATAAAAATTCTTTACTAGCGAAAATCCTAACGTCAAAATGGCGCCGTTGCCGGGGAGTTGCAAACGTGTGCCTTATTATTGGTTATTGTAAATATTTTTCTTTTACTTGTTTATTTGTTTTTTTTTCTCTTCCCCCTTTATTTCTGATAACTACTTTGAATTCTCACCCCTCTCGCTTTGAGTTTGGTTCTAATTTTGTTGCAAGGAATGGAAGCTATAACAGGACTATGCATCAAGGTCTAGGCAATCAAAGATGGATGGAGCCACGAGGATCTGATCAACCCTTTAGGCAACAACACCCTCCTGGATATCATGGACAGAGACCATTCTACAATGCATACCCAACTGATAGATTTGGTGGACCACCTTGTAGCTACCAATAAGCCCCACCCTATGCTCAGAGACCATCCTTTCAACATAACCTTAACCCACCATACTCACAAGCTTCTCTTCACCATTCGCCACCATATGATCCTTATCCGCCCCAACGCCAATCCAATCACTCCCAAGAACCACCACTCCCCTATGCACCATGTCCATATCCATCAAGCCAAGAATCACAGGTTCGATTCGAAGAATCAGTAAACCAATTTAATGCCACCCTTCATCAACTGGAGCAAGCAATAAATCAATTATCTTCCAGACGTTCAGTCACTCAACAGACTCCCATGGCTTCATGTGAAGAATCTAATGAAGAACGCAGCACAAAGAAGACGCTAGAAACTCCAGTGGACAGCATAGAGCATAACTTCGTACTGGAACAAGTAGAGGACGCTGTCATTATAGAAGAAGAAGAGTTGGTTGAAGATTTAGGAGATGCCGAACCTCCGCAGGAATCCAGAGTTGTGGAGAATTCCATCAAGAATGTTACAATTGACGCTAAAGAGGATTTTGCACAGCCTCCAATGCAGATATCTTATGAAGAACTAGACGGAATAACCCAAGATGCATGTTTTCTTAATGATGATAGTCACTAGTTAAGTCTTCCTAGTAATGAACTTGCATCCGCAAGTGAATTCTTTGAGACAGAAGAATCTTCCCCAAGTGAATACGAAGATGATGTAGAGGTTGACTTTTCTCAACCTCCTAATTATAACTCAAGTGATGAGGAAGATATGGAAGACTTTGACCAGGACATGGCTAGAATGAAAAAGTTTGCAAAGAAGTGGAGGAATTCATAGAAAACCACAAGGGAGTAGAGCTTGCAGAACCACTGGAAACACCTATCCCAAGGCCACTAACACCCAATACAAACCTTAAGTGGGTAAAATCCTTAGCTTTTATCTTTACTTTTCCACTTGAATATGGTTTACTTGAAACAGATGGCCAGCTTAGAGCTCTTTGCAGCTTTAAGAGCAAAAGGGAAATGACTCGCACTCAGTGCTGGTATGCAAGATTCAATGAGGCTTCGCACTTCAATTTAAGGTGCAAGGATTGGTGTCAAGATCAATTGAAAGGATCTCAGAAGCTGTTTGGTCACTGCAGCGAGAATTCAGACTACTCACCACTCGACTGGAAAGATGTAGATCAAGACAAAGACGGGTGTAGAAGAAAAGTTTGGGATCCTAGAGTCTATTCTGACATTCAACACTCTGGGAGCCTGCAAGCCTGTTTGAACTCACCTAAGGGCTTTACATACCTTGTTTGGGACCCCGAAGGATGCTGGCATTCCAAACACTGGTGGAGATTTCTGGACGAATTCAAGCACAAGCCACCATAGCAGGAAGCTCATCAAATGTCCAACTTAAGGACTTTAACTAAAAGTGCTAGGTGGGAGACAACCCACCATGGTATTATCGTTCCTCTTTCAGTTTTAATTCTAGTCTGTTTTGTTTGTTTTTGAGTTTTGATTGAACCTGGAATCATGCATACTTGCATAACATTCATATTAAGTTTTGCATTCTGCATACTGCATAAAAAAAGAAAGCATGCGACTCGACACCGTCGCTGACGCGTCCGCGTCGCAAGTGCATTAAAAGAATAGGAAAGTGAACAGAGAGTCACGCTGAAGCAAGGCTGGAAGCGTGCCTTTAACACAATTATTCCACGCGATCGCGTTAGTTGCAAAAAAGGCCCCCCACGCGTCCGCATCACCAACGCGAACGCGTGATCTGGATATCGACGTAAAGATCCAACGCCCAGAAAGTTAGGCTGGAATCGTGCGGCTATTGGGCATATAGCACCAAACAACCCACGCGTACGCGTCCCTGACATGAACGTGTCACCTACATAACACCCACACCACGCGAAAGCGTGAGCAACGTGATCGCGTCGTGCGGAGACTTTAACCCCCAAAACTAAACAGAGAGTTGTGCTGAAACAACGCTGGAATCATGCATCTAGCACAAATATTAGCGACGCATTCGCGTGCTTCACGCGTCCGCGTCACCTATCTTACACCCAACCCACGCGATTGTGTCAACCACGCATCCGCGTCAACCCTATTCCACCCTACTCACGCGATCGCATCATCCACGCGTTCGCGTGGTCTCGCGATCACTAACCCTATGTCACGCAAACCCTTTCCCCGTCGCGTCCCCAAACCCTAACCTCCTCTCCCCATAACCTCTGCAGGTCTCTCTCCACCACCCCATCCACCATCTCCGACCACCAAAACTGCCGCCACGCCACCCTCCACCACGCAGCCACCACCGCGACCACCACCCCTCTTCTTTCTTTTCTCTTCTCTTCTTTTCATCCCCTCTTTCTCACTCTCCACTGCACCACCGCCGCAAGCCTCCGACCGGCGCTGCCCCCTCCATCGGCCACCATCCAGACCCCACCACAACCAGATCACCACCACCGTTCACCCAGCGCCGCTGTGCCCCTCCTGGTGCCGCCACATCACCACTGCCTTCCCTCTACCCCATCCCATTGCCCTTTACGCACCAAGTTCCTCCATACGGCGATTCATCCTTGCGACTCTTTAGTTCGTTTTTCAATTTTTGTTCCGCATAGGCTAGATAGAGATGCATGTTTGTAGTGGATTCTAGGTGGTTAGGTAGCCTAGGATGTGGTTAATGGATTTAGGCCTGATTAATTGTGCTGTTCCTGTTTCTTGTTTTATACTTTTCACAAATCTGTTGTTGCTGTGATGTTAGTATTGTTCATATGCTATAATTTACTATTTCATGCTGCTTTTTACATTGCTTTTTCATGCTCGTATTCCTTGTATGTAATTGCAGCTATATTTTCATTCATATGAACTGTCCTGCTTACTGTTTATTTTTCGGGAACCTCTGATTTAAGCCGGAATGCTGCCCAATTTTCTGTAAATTATCTTGATATTCATTCATGTTTTGGTTTTGGCTTTTTGCATTTGGCACCCCTCGGCTTTGATCAAACCAATTCATGAATGCGCGGGCTAGCATTCCTACTCATCTTCTTTTCTGGTTGATAAATCATTTTATCGATGATTAGATTTTAATTTTCTTTCCTATTTTTATCATCATCAATAACCTGATATTTTTGAATATGAGTCGACTGTTGCTTACAAATTGTGAAATTCTTGTTACTTAGGAACAAATCATCATGCCACTTACTCTGCCTTTCTTTTTACTAACTCACTGATTTTCGCCTTCTCACCTCTTTTTCAACTTTAACCACACTTGACTTTCTAATTTTTGACTAACTCCTTCCACTTCTTAACTCATGGCATGATTATTATTGCTCCTAATTAACATGAATTCTATTTATATTACATTTTGGTTTGAAATTTCCCATCTCCGATTTTTTTACTCCTAAGCAATCCAAAATGCACCATTATTCAACTCATTTCATACCCTACTGCTCCTTTGCCACTTTGTGCTTATCTTGTTATCTGCCTACTTGTTTTCCCGCTTTTATTATATCCTAGATTTCTGTTTTCTTTCAGGATGTTTGAGCCACAAGGAAAGGGAAAAGGAAAGGCAACCACTGGCAAACGGAAATGAGGTGACTCCTCTATGTCTCTCCTGGAGCTTCTGCATGATGACTCTTGGTGGGAAAAATACTTTACCATGCAAGAGAAGGCTGACATGCTCCTCCCTGCCAATGATCCAATTAAGTTTGCAAACCGATACTGTGAGTTGAAGTTTCCCGTGTTTGCTACCTCCAGAAATCTGTATCTGGAGCGGACCTTGAAAATTTTTGAAGAACTACAGCAGTACACCTCCGATCAAATCAAACAACGAGGCTGGTTCTTCTTGGAGAGAACTTGACTGAGGTAAATGCTTCCTGGGTAAGAGAGTTTTACTGCAATTATTTCAAGACTTCCCTGGATGCAGTGCACCTCAGAGGGAAACAGATACTAGTCACTGAAGAAGCCATTGAGGATATTCTGCGCCTTCAGCCTAAGTCAGATCAGCCTGACGGTTACCAAAAGGCTGAAGAGGACATGTGCTTTCTGAGATTTGACTGGGATGTTGTCAAGGAGAGGATAGCCCTTGACCCTACTGTCCCTTGGGTCATGGGTAAGAACACAACCATGCCTAAAGGAATCAAGCGGATATACTTGAATGATGAGGCTCGGTTCTGGCACCAGATCCTGAGTAACTTTATTATGCCGAGCACTCATGAGACAGAGCTGCCTGCTACTATGATCACCCTCCTCTGGTGTGTGATGGAGGGTAAGGACCTGTAGATGCCAAGATTCATTCGGCACTATATGGACAGGGTCCATGTCCGAGGCACCCAGCTAGGCCTTGGGAGTGCTGACGTGCCTTGGGAGGATGCTGATGAGAGGCCACCTGCTGCGGAGTGTAGGAAGATCATCCCTCACAGTAGAAACTTTCTGGCTTTAGGCTACAGACCTCCATTCCTTCTCGCTTGGGTTCTATCCAAATTATTTTCATTCAAGTAGATTTTATTCCCTTTTGGCCTTGGTTGATTAATTGGTAACTCTTGAGTTGTCAAACTCAACAGTGGTTGAAATTGGCAGATTCTAATTGATCTAGATCGCTCTAAAGCTAGTCTTCCCACAGGGATTGACTAGGACTTGAGAATCAAACTAATTAGTCTACTTGACTTTCCTTTGCTTTAGTAAATGTTAACTAAGTGGGATTAAAACCCAATTCTCATCACACCTGATAAGGATAACTAGGATAGGACTTCCAATTTCTCATATCTTGCCAAGAGTTTATTTTATAGTCACTTATTTGTTTTTCTTTTATATTAAATTACTTGTTCAACCCTTTTTAAAACCCCCAAAATATACCTTTGCATAACCAATAATAAGAACATACCTCCCTGCAATTCCTTGAGAAGACGACCCGAGGTTTGAATACTTCGGTTTATAAATTTATTGGGTTTGTTACTTGTGACAACCAAAACGTTTGTACAAAGGGATTTTCTGTTGGTTTAGAATCTATACTCACAACGCGACTATATTTTATAAAATTCTTTACTAGCAAAAATCCTAACTTCAGGAGCCTCATGTCATGCATTTGAAAACCATAAAATCCGCATGGGTGAGAACTGGAGGTTCTCAATATGGTAACAATACACACATATCTAACATGTAATCTCTTGGGAAAGATGAAGGCAATCCTAGAACTTACAACAGAAAATCAAAGCTTATAAATAGACTAAATCATAAATGGCAACTGACTAAAGATCTTCAGTCTAACTAACACTACCCTTTCCAAATCCTTCAGACCTCCCAACCACCATCAGTAATTTGATACCGCAAATTATATCAAACATGCAAGAGCACAAATAGAAAGCAGATACGGCATTTAGACAATTAGCAAGTAATATGCAGTCAATTAGGCATTTCAAACAACTCACATATAATGCATATGATGCATGCCTGTCCTAGTGGCTGATGAGTCTCATCTGTCGGTTATAAAGCCAACCCGACATGTCTTGGTAGCTAACCATTGAACTGTTGATAAACCATTATTTTATGATTTATATTGTATTTAATTGAGTGGTTTTTATCAAATTCTTGCCCACTTATTCACATGATTTGCATGATTTTACAATTCCTTCCTAGTTTTATGCTATGATTGAAAACCTGCTTCCTAAGCCTTTTTATTGTGTATTTTAATTCTCCTTTACACCATTCGATGTTGTGATCCATGTGTTAAGTGTTTTAGGCTTCATAGGGCAGGAATGGCTTAGAGAATAGAGTGGAAGCTTGCAAAAATGGAAAGAACACAAGAAACCAAGGAGATGAGCAGCGAACACCGACGCGGACGCATGGCTCACGCGACCGCGTGAAATGGAGAAAATCGCAGTGACGCGTTCGCGTGCCTGACGCGAACGCATGGATTAGAATCTGCACGAATGATGCGAACGCGTGGACGACACATACGCGTGGCAAGGAAAATGCTGAATGACGCGCACGCGTGACATGCGCGATCTGCAGAATTAACAAAAATCGTTGGGGGCGATTTTGGGCCGTGTTTTGACCCAGTTTTCGGCCCAGAAACACAAATTAAAGCCAGGAAACATGCAGAGACTCAAAACAACATAGACAACATTCATTATTCACAATTTTAGGATTAGATGTAGTTTCTAGAGAGAGAGGGGCTCTTTCCTCTCTCTTAGGTTTTAGGATTTAGGATTTCTTTTAGGATTAGGATTTCTTCTTCTCAATTTCTAGGTTCAATGTTCCTTTTATTTATTTTCCCAATTTAATTTATTAATTTCCATGTTAGATTTGATTTCTTTTATTAATGCAATTTGAGGTATTTCAGATTTATGATTTTACTTTAGCTTTTTACATTCTTAGCTTGTGTTGAGTAATTGGAGACACTTGAGTTATCAAAATCATTGTGATTGATAATTGTTATCTTTGCTAATTAATTTGAATTCCAATAACTCTAGTCTTTCTTAGGAATTGACTAGGATCTGAGGAATCAAATTGATTCATCCACTTAACTTACCTTTATAGTTAGAGGTTAATAAGGTGGGAGCAAAATCAAATTCTCATCATAATTGATAAGGATAACTAAGATAGGACGTCCAGTTCTCATACCTTGCCAAGAGTTTTTATAATTATTAATTTATTTTTCTTGCCATTTAAATTACTTGTTCTCTATTTCAAAAACCCAAAAATATACCTGTTTTCCATAACCAATAATAAATCATACTTCCCTGCAATTCCTTGAGAAGACGACCCGAGGTTTGAATACTTCGGTTATAAATTTTATTGGGTTTTGTTACTTGTGACAACCAAACTTTTGTACAAAAGGATTTTTTTTTGGTTTAGAAACTATACTTACAATGCGATTATATTCTTGTGAATTTCTTTACCGATAGAAATTCGATCGTCAATTGTCCCTCTGTCGTGCATCCCCAACTCGAGTTATTCTCAATCATAATTATCAATACATATACACAACACCCATGCTGGTGTATATCCACGGAGGCGAGCTCATCCAAAACTTTCACAGTGTTCGGCCACACTTACGACATAGGATCAGCAGAGTATCAAGTCTCCACATGGAGCACGTGGTGGCTAGCCACTACTTTTACCCAGGAAAACTCGTATCTCAGATAGTGGAAATGAAACATTCACATTTTCATTCAATAAGTATATATGCAATCATACTCAGCCATAATTCAGTAATAACTTAGCTAGAATTCAGCAATAACTCAGCCATTCGGCTCATAATACAATCCATAACCAGCCACAATTTATTAACAATTACAGCCTTTTGGCTCATGGCATATAAAGCACTTCCACCATCATCATCAACACCCCATACGATTATATTTAATCATAATTCATCATTAATTCTCCCCATTACTTCATCCACAAGTTACCACATCTCCTAGCCCCTTCCCATCACTAGGCATTCTATAAGAATTTAGGATATAAAGGGTGAGAATGGAGGCTTAAAAGTCTGAAATTTGACTTTGAAAACTTAAAAATCAGCTTTGGGGTGAAAACGGGATCACGTGTGTGATGTGTGGAAAACGATCCAACACAAAACTCACTGGCAAGTGTACCGGGTCGCATCAAGTAATAAAACTCATGGGAGTGAGGTCGATCCCACAGGGATTGAAGGATTGAGCAATTTTAGTTCAGTAGTTAATTTAGTCAAGCGAATCAAGTATTGGTTGAGTGATTTTGTATCCAACAGTAAGTAAATAGAAGAAAATGTAAAGGGAGAGGGATGAATTGCAGAAATTAGAGAGAACCGAAAGTAAAAGAGCTGAATCTTAAAGAACAAGAAATTAAATGACTGAAACTTAAAGTGCAAGAAATGTAAATTGCAGTAACTTAAAGTGCAAGAAATATAAATTGCTTGAATGAAAAAGGGATTTGAGGACTGGGAATTCAGAAATTAAGCAAGGGAAATTTAATTGCAACAATTAATAAAGCAGAAGATGAATTGAAAGTAACTAAGATTCAAACAGAAAGTGAAAATGTAATGGTTCAGCAGAAGAACCGAAAAGAGAATTAGAACTCAGGGCTCCAGAGACTAGATAGCAGAGTCTAGATCTCAATTGCCCTTCCCAGATCCAAGTTCACAAGGTAATTAACAAGAAATTAAAGATTGCAGTAGTGAAGGAAATGGAATTGAACTCAATTATGCAGAAAGGAAATTAAAGAGATCTTGAATGGAGATTGAGACAGAAATTCCTCAATTCTTCACACCCAAGACCCAAACAAGAAAATTAAAACGTTCTCAAGCAAGAACGAGGAAGAAGAGTGATCAATTCTCCTTCCCAATTCTCTAAAATCTCAGTTCCAAGCTCTCAAAATCAAGTCTGAAGATGTGAAAAATTCAAAAAGCAAAAAGAAGGTCCTAATTACATCAAACTATCTCCTATTTATACACTTCCTATTCTTGGATTTTGGAATTTGGATGGGCTTTTGATTTTGTGAAGAAACGAATTAAATTGGATTTTTAATCCAATTTTCAGCCCATGAGAAAGTAGCTTCTAGGAGGCTGCCCTGCCCTTGTGGAGGGCCAAGCAGGAAATGGTGCATGCGGCCTCATTGCGTGCGTGCTTGGTGCGTGTTCAAGATGCTGCCCTGCCCTTGTGGAGGGCAGGGCAGTATTGCCATGGTGCGCCAAGTGCTGCCCGTGCGTGCGTGCTGCTGGCCGATTGCTCATACCCGTGCGTCCAAAATGCTGCGCCATGCACCAAGAAATGCTGCCCTACCCTTGTGGAGGGCAGGGCAGTGTTGCCAATGGATGAAGTCCCAAGTTCGAAACTTGGTGGAGGCACACGCTGCTCTTTTTTTCTTGGTTTTCTTGGCACCAAAGTAACGCCTAGTTCCTTGCTTCCTCATGGTGCTGTGTTCGATTCTTGGAGATTGAAAACAAGCCAATTTTTGCTTGTTTTCCTTGTATTTGAGCGCTACTCCTTTCCTCCTTGTTCTTGGGTTCGAAACCCATAGGGAACACTAGGAAGCAATTTCCTTTGAATTATTTTTCATGAAAGCCCGATATTGCTCTTGAGAAGGGCAGGGCAGAGTTTTGGCTTCCTTTGTTCCTTGGCATAAAATTGTGCTCCGCCCTTATTGTGGGCAGGGCAGTGATGCTTTTCAAGGCTTGCTTCATTATGTTGCTCTCCTGGAAGGCAGTATGCTCTCATGGAGGGCAGTGTTTGCTTCCTCCTTCTATGTTTCACCATACTTCTCTTCTCTTGGCTACACTTCTTAAGCCACGTTTTTCTTCTTTTCTTCCTTTCTTCACCTACAAGAAACCAAAACAACCAATCAAAGTATCTCTAAACTCATAAGGTTTATAATTCATTGAAAAATCAATAAATTTTAGCTCAAACCTCATGTTTTAGCATCAATTTAATGGTGGTTGTTTGATTTAAAGAAGTTATGCATTTTCATTCCAAATCCCTTACTTAGGATGCAAGAAAGTGCATAAAGACTAATGAAACAAGTGAAATTAGCTTGAAAAATGGGTATATGATGACTTGTCATCACAACACCAAACTTAAATCTTGCTTGTCCCCAAGCAAGCATCAAAACTAATGAGAAAATGAAATGAATAAGAAGAGCAAACATATCGTTATTAGGCATATAGCAGAATCTTGATTCATGGAGTTTTTATGCAGACAATGATAACTCAGTTATTGCTTGCTGTTACATAATATACACTTTTCCTCAAAGGCTCACTAAACTTGCTGTTATAAGATTTACTCTTTACTTGCTCCCTTGCTAACTTTTCTTTTCTCATTTTGCTTAACGAGCTTATTATTCTTTGAAGGCTTGGTGTCAAATGTTGCAATAGTAGCCTTTGGCTTTATTTTTTTACTCAACATCTTTCCACCATAGACACATAGCTCACTATTTCCTCCTAGGATCATTGATGCCCAGCCTCTCTTTGGATAACTAAATGTTCTGTATCTAGGTTGCTCTTTATTGTGGACTTTCAATTGGCCATCCCAAATCAGTTGATCTAAGTGACCGGGTTTTGAAATACCCCTCAGAATTTACTTGTCCAAGCATATCCTAGTACAAGAACACCACAGGCATGTGTCCTAGGGTCCAAGCTATTGGTGTCCAGCCTTTATTCTTTGTTTTTCTTGCCACATTGGCTTTTTCTTCTTCCTTTTCTTTCTGTTTTATTTTGTTCTCAAGGGATTTTTTCTTTACTGATAGGAACCTTTATGACAGCAAGCTAGCTCACACTTCAATGAAAATGACATTATGCAGCAATTATTTCATGAGTTATGCATTTAATCAAACACATACACCACCATTAACTTCCATTCTAACTTATGCAACATTGGATATTTGCTTTCTAATTCAAACAATTCTCTTTTATTCAAGCCAATGGGAAACAAAACAAAATTTAAAGCTAAGTGATGAATGACAAGCATTATGCAGATTAGCATACTTAATCAAACAACTTCACTTGCAACCAGATGAACACTTTAGCAAGACATACAAGAATTCCTGAATTAAAACATTTCACAACAACAAGGATTAAGTTTAGATACAACCTTTGAAGTTGCAGCCCTTTGATTCTTCCTTCTGTTGTGTTCTCTTTGAGTTAAGATGCACAATATCTTCAATTGTTGACTCATGTCCTGCATAATTCTCAAAGTTGCTTGTTTCTCAAGCCCTTAAGTGCATGGTTAGTATGAATAAATTGAGTGTGGCTCTTGGATTTATTTTGGTGTGAGAACACCAAACTTAATTACTTGCCACTGCCTCTGATGCAATAAGTTAACCATGTGTAAACCTTGTGTCCTTGCTAAAGATTATGGAATTAAAACTAGAAAATAGTTGAGTAGTTGAATAATCTGTCTGATTACTTGGAGCTAGTATTGTGCATGAAGTGAGAATGTGCTTTTAAATGAGATTTTGGTGGAATACCAAACTTAGAATCCTTCATTCTCCCTTAAATTGTTTTGGTGTGTAACACCAAACTTAGCTTCTTGTAATACATACTAATTATTCAACATTTTATTGAAAAAGCTATGAAAAGAAAACTACCTCAGGTTGGGTTGCCTCCCAACAAGCGCTTCTTTATTGTCATTAGCTTGACATCCTCCATTATTTGATCATGGAGGCTGAAAATCATAGTGCCTCAGCTTTTCACCTCTTACTGTGAACTTCCTTCCGGTCTCCTCTTTGATGATCTCTAGGTGTTCAAGTGAAAGGACCTGGTTCACAGTGTAGTATTCAGACACTTGTGGAGACACCTTCATTGGTTGGGTGTTTAACATCACTTTATCCCCTGGTGAAAAGCCTTCAGTAGGAATTTTCTTATTTCTCCATCCTCTTGGCCTCTTCTTCTTTTCTTTCTCAAGAGATACTCCCTGCCTTGGTGGTTCTTTATCTGGGATGCTGAATTTCTCATCTGGGGGTTTTGGATCTAGTTCCTCCTTGACTTCTTTGGTTTGTTGCACCATTTCTACTGCTTTCAAGCATGGATTTAGAAGTCTTGGAGTTAACTCATTGACTGCCTCCTTCAAACTTTGATCTCTGGCCTTATCCTTCATAAAATCTTCTTCTTGAATGGGTTCATGCAAGGTTTTAAAAACATGGAATGCTAGATGCTCATCATGCACTCTCAGTAACAATTTCCCTTTTTCCACATCTATCAATGCTCTGCCCATAGCTAGGAAAGGCCTCCCCAGGATGATGGGAGTGTCAGGGTCCTCTTCTATATCTGAGATAACAAAGTCAGCCGGGAGAAAGAATTTTCCCACTTTTACCAATACATTCTCCACAACTCCCAATGCTTGCTTAGTGGATTTGTCAGCCATTTGGAGAACTATTCGTGTAGACTTTAGCTCAGAAATGTTAAGTTTCCTCATTAGAGACAAAGGCATCAAGTTTATGCTTGCACCGAGGTCACAAAATGACTTCTCAATTGTTATGTTTCCTATGGTGCAAGGTATGTAAAAACTCCCAGGATCATCTTTCTTCTCTGGCAACTCTCTTTGGAGGATAGCACTACATTCCTTTGTCATCTCAATAATCTGTCCTTCCTTCAGGGATCTTTTCTTTGTCAGCACTTTCTTCATGAATTTGGCATATAGTGGCATCTGTTCAAGTGCTTCCAAGAAAGGAATATTGATGCTAAGTGTCTTGAATATGTCTAGGAATTTTGAGTATTGCTTATCCTCGTTTTCTTTTTTAAACCTCTGAGGGTATGGAAGTTTGGGGACACAAGGATTCACTCCTTTCCTCTTCTCCTGTAGTTGTGATTCAAGGGTGTTCTTGTATCCCTTTGAAATTTGTGCATTTTTAGTTTCTTGATCCTCTTTACTTTTCCCCTTTGTCTCTTCTTGTGGAACTTCTCTGTTGTAATTGTCCTGATTGATGGCTTCCTTCTTCATAGTCTTCTCACTTTCCACTGTTATTGCTTTGCACTCCTCCCATTTTGTGGCTTTTCCTTTGTCTCTTGGGTGTTCTTCAGTGACATTGGGGAAGGCATTTGCTCTCTTCTCATCCATTTCTGAAATTTGCTTAGCCATTTGCCCCATGTGTCTCTCAAGGTTTCTGATTAAGGCCTCTTGATTTTTGAATGCCAGGGCCTGATCTTTCCTTGCAGCTTCCTGATCATGTCTTGCCATGTCTTGAGTTTTCATGAGTTTTTCCATCATTTTCTCTAGACTTGAGATTCTTTGAGAGTCTGGATTTGGTTGTGGTTGTGTGAAATGAGATGGTTGTTGTTGGAAGTTATTTGAATTAATTGTGGGGGTACTTTGTGGGTAGGATGTGGATGTGGAATAGTTATTCTGGTGGTTTTGTGAGTTATTATGGGGTTGGTGATATGTGTTTTGTGAATTTTTGAATTAGTTAGCATTATTGGATGAATGGTTATGGTTGCTTGTGTTGCTGAGGCTGCCAGAGTTGAAGTCCCTTTGTCCTTGATTCTGATGCTCACCCCACCTTGAATTAGAATGAATCTTCCAGGGTGTCTTGTGTGCATCACCATGAAAATTGTGTTGAAATGAACTTGAAGTGTTGTTCATGCATTGCACCTCCTCAGGGCTTTGTTGCTCAAAATTGAATGTCCCAAAACTTTCTTCAGATTGATTCCACCCATGTGAGGTTTGAGATTGGCGTTGTGTGTTTACTGCAACACCTTGCAGTCCATCAATTTTCTTGGCCATCATTTCTATTTGTTGCTGAAGTTGTTGATGCATCTGTTTGTTTTGTGCCAAGAGAACGTCAACACCTTCAAGCTCCAGCACATCCCTTCTTTGGGCTGGTTGGCGTTGTCTTTGATGAGCAAAGAAATATTGATTGTTTGCCACCATCTCTATGAGGTTTTGGGCTTCCTCTGCTGTCTTCATTAGCTGCAATGAGCCTCCTGCTGAATGATCTAATGCTTCTTGAGCTTTCTGGGTCAACCCTTCATAGAAGTTTTGGAGTCTATCCCACTCACTAAACATTTTTAGGGGACACTTCCTGATTAAGGCCTTGTATCTCTCCCAGGCATCATACAGTGACTCTCCATCCACTTGAATGAATTTTTGCACCTCTGTTTTCAGCTTGATTACCCTTTGAGGTGGGTAGAACTTGGCTAGGAATTTGCTCACTAAGTCTTCCCAATTATTGATGCTTTCTTTGGGAAATGACTCTAGCCATTGAGTGGCCTTATCCCTCAGAGAGAATGGAAACATCAGTAGCTTGTAGATGTCTGGATGCACACCACTTGTTTTGACAGTTTCACAAATCCTAAGGAAGATGGATAAGTGTTGGTTTGGATCTTCAAGTGGACTTCCTCCATAGGAGCAATTGTTCTGCACCAGAGTGATAAGTTGAGGCTTCAACTCAAAATTATTTGCATGAACATTGGGAGTGAGTATGCTACTCCCGCAGTTTCTTGCATTGGGGATAGTGTAAGAGGCCAACACCCTTCTTGCAGGCTGGGTATTGTTGCTCACTCCCTCTTCACGCACCTCAGCCTCCATGACTTGCAAGAATCACAAACAAACCAAATGAAACATGGACATTCTAATGCTAGAATGTGGTTAGAGGGTTAGGTGACACAATATGTCAAACAGTTAATGTGCTTAGTTAAAAAGAAAAAAATGCTTAATCTAGACCACCACCTTACTTAATCATTGTCAATCTAATTCAATCCCCGGCAACAGCGCCAAAAACTTGATGTGTGGAAAACGATCCAACACAAAACTCACCGGCAAGGGTACCGGGTCGCATCAAGTAATAAAACTCACGGGAGTGAGGTCGATCCCACAGGGATTGAAGGATTGAGCAATTTTAGTTCAGTGGTTAATTTAGTCAAGCGAATCAAGTATTGGTTGAGTGATTTTGTATCCAACAGTAAGTAAATAGCAGAAAATGTAAAGGGAGAGGGATGAATTGCAGAAATTAGAGAGAACTGAAAGTAAAAGAGCTGAATCTTAAAGAACAAGAAATTAAATGACTGAAACTTAAAGTGCAAGAAATGTAAATTGTAGTAACCTAAAGTGCAAGAAATATAAATTGCTTGAATGAAAAAGGGATTTGAGGACTGGGAATTTAGAAATTAAGCAAGGAAAATTTAATTGCAGCAATTAATAAAGCAGAAGATGAATTGAAAGTAACTAAGATTCAAACAGAAAGTGAAAATGTAATGGTTCAGCAAAAGAACCGAAAAGAGAATTAGAACTCAGGGCTCCAGAGACTAGATAGCAGAGTCTAGATCTCAATTGCCCTTCCCAGATCCAAGTTCACAAGGCAATTAACAAGAAATTAAGGATTGCAGCAGTGAAGGAAATGGAATTGAACTCAATTATGCAGAAAGGAAATTAAAGAGATCTTGAATGGAGATTGAGACAGAAATTCCTCAATTCTTCACACCCAAGACCCAAACAAGAAAAGTAAAAAGTTCTCAAGCAAGAACGAGGAAGAAGAGTGATCAATTCTCCTTCCCAATTCTCTAAAATCTCAGTTCCAAGCTCTCAAAATCAAGTCTGAAGATGTGAAAAATTCAAAAATCAAAAAGAAGGTCCTAATTACATCAAACTATCTCCTATTTATACACTTCCTATTCTTAGAATTTGGAATTTGGATGGGCTTTTGATTTTGTGAAGAAATGAATTAAATTGGATTTTTAATCCAATTTTCAGCCCATGAGAAAGTAGCTTCCAGGAGGCTGCCCTGCCCTTGTGGAGGGCCGAGCAAGAAATGGTGCATGCGGCCTCATTGCGTGCGTGCTTGGTGCGTGTTCAAGATGCTGCCCTGCCCTTGTGGAGGGCAGGGCAGTGTTGCCATGGTGCGCCAAGTGCTGCCCGTGCGTGCGTGCTGCTGGCCGAGTGCTCATGCCCGTGCGTCCAAAATGCTGCGCCATGCACCAAGAAATGCTGCGCCATGCACCAAGAAATGCTGCCCTGCCCTTGTGGAGGGCAGGGCAGTGTTGCCAATGGATGAAGTCCCAAGTTCGAAACTTGGTGGAGGCATACGCTGCTCTTTTTTTCTTGGTTTTCTTGGCACCAAAGTAACGCCTAGTTCCTTGCTTCCTCATGGTACTGTGTTCGATTCTTGCAGATTGAAAACAAGCCAATTTTTGCTTGTTTTCCTTGTATTTGAGCGCTACTCCTTTCCTCCTTGTTCTTGGGTTCGAAACCCATAGGGAACACTAGGAAGCAATTTCCTTTGAATTATTTTTCATGAAAGCCCGATATTGCTCTTGAGGAGGGCAGGGCAGAGTTTTGGCTTCCTTTGTTCCTTGGCATAAAATTGTGCTCCGCCCTTATTGTGGGCAGGGCAGTGATGCTTTTCAAGGCTTGATTCATTATGCTGCTCTCCTGGAAGGCAGTATGCTCTCATGGAGGGCAGTGTTTGCTTCCTCCTTCTATGTTTCACCATACTTCTCTTCTCTTGGCCACACTTCTTAAGCCACGTTTTTCTTCCTTTCTTCCTTTCTTCACCTACAAGAAACCAAAACAACCAATCAAAGTATCTCTAAACTCATAAGGTTTATAATTCATTAAAAAATCAATAAATTTTAGCTCAAACCTCATGTTTTAGCATCAATTTAATGGTGGTTGTTTGATTTAAAGAAGTTATGCATTTTCATTCCAAATCCCTTACTTAGGATGCAAGAAAGTGCATAAAGACTAATGAAACAAGTGAAATTAGCTTGAAAAATGGGTATATGATGACTTGTCATCAGTGTGCACGTGGAAGTCAGAAAAACAAAGTGACACGTGTGCGTCGCTGATGAGCGGATAATTTGTACGCTTTTTGGCATTGTTTTTAGTATGTTTTTAGTATGATCTAGTTAGTTTTTAGTATATTTTTATTAGTTTTTAGTTAAAATTCACTTTTCTGGACTTTACTATGAGTTTGTGTGTTTTTCTGTGATTTTAGGTATTTTCTGGCTGAAATTGAGGGACCTGAGCAAAAATCTGATTCAGAGACTAAAAAGGACTGCAGATGCTATTGGATTCTGACCTCCCTGCACTCAAAGCGGATTTTCTGGAGCTACAGAAGCCTAATTGGCGCGCTCTCAACGGCGTTGGAAAGTAGACATCCTGGGCTTTCCAGCAATATATGATAGTCCATACTTTGCCCAAGATTTGATGGCTCAAACCGGCGTTCAAAGTCACCCTCAGAATTCCCAGCGTTAAACGCCGGAACTGGCACAAGAATGGGAGTTAAACGCCCAAACTGGCATAAAAGCTGGCGTTTAACTCCAAGAAGAGTCTCTACACGAAAATGCTTCAATGCTCAGCACAAGCACACACCAAGTGGGCCCGGAAGTCGATTTTTATGTCATTTACTCATCTCTGTAAACCCTAGGCTACTAGTTCTCTATATATAGGACCTTTTACTATTGTATTTTCATCTTCTGATCTTTGGAATCTTTTGATCTTTAGATCTTTTGATCATTGGGAGGCTGGCCTCACGGCCATGCCTAGACCTTGTTCTTATGTATTTTCAACGGTGGATTTTCTACACACCATAGATTAAGGTGTGGAGGTCTGCTGTACCTCGAGTATTAATGCAATTACTATTGTTCTTCTATTCAATTCCACTTGTTCTTGTTACAAGATATCACTTGTTCTTCAACTTGATGAATGTGATGATCCGTGACACTCATCATCATTCTCACCTATGAACGTGTGCCTGACAACCACCTCCGTTCTACCTTAGATTGGGTGAATATCTCTTGGATTCCTGATACACGATGCATGGTTGATCGCCTGACAACCGAGTGCTCGCCTGACAACCGAGCCAGCCATTCCGTGAGATCAGAGTCTTTGTGGTATAGGCTAGAACTGATGGCGGCATTCAAGAGAATTCGGAAGGTCTAACCTTGTCTGTGGTATTCTGAGTAGGATTCAATGATTGAATGACTGTGACGAGCTTCAAACTCCTGAAGGCGGGGCGTTAGTGACAGACGCAAAAGAATCACTGGATTCTATTCCGGCCTGATTGAGAACCGACAGATGGATAGCCGTGCCGTGACAGGGTGCGTTGAACATTTCCACTGAGAGGATGGGAGGTAGCCACTGACAACGGTGAAACCCTTGCATAAGCTTGCCATGGAAAGGAGTAAGAAGGATTGGATGAAGACAGTAGGAAAGCAGAGAGACGGAAGGGACAAGCATCTTCATACGCTTATCTGAAATTCCTACCAATGAATTACATAAGTATCTCTATCTTTATCTTTATGTTTTCGTATATCATCATTCATATCCATTTGAGTCTGCCTGACTAAGATTTACAAGGTGACCATTGCTTGCTTCATACCAACAATCTCTGTGGGATCGACCCTTACTCGCGTAAGGTTTATTACTTGGACGACCCAGTACACTTGCTGGTTAGTTGTGCGAAGTTGTGTTTTTGCCATGGTTTTGAACACCAAGTTTTTGGATTCATCACCGGGGATTATTTGTGTTGTGAAAAGTATTGATCACAATTTCGTGCACCAAGTTTTTGGCGCCGTTGCCGGGGATTGTTCGAGTATGGACAACTGACGGTTCATCTTGTTGCTTAGATTAGGTATTTTTCTTCAGAGTTCTTAAGAATGAATTCTAGAGTTTCATGATGATCTGTTGAAATCTGGCTGGCTGTGAAGCCATGTCTAATTTCATTGGACCGAGGTTTCAACTTATCATCACAAGAGCTTGTTGATTTCTATCAATCTTGCTATTGGAGCAGTGATCTGCTAAGGCTTGGCTGGCCTTTGGCCATGTCTAGTGTTTTGGACCGAAGCTTTCTTTGAAAGCTTGGCTGGCTGTGAAGCCATGTCTAAATTCCTGGACCGGAGTCTTAGACTAAACATTGCATGATTCCTGGAATTCTCATTAAGAATTTTGATACCTTTATTTTCTTTTCCACTTAATTTTCGAAAAAGCACAAAAAAATTTACAAAATCATAAAATCCAAAAAAAAAAAAATTTCTTGTTTGAGTCTAGTGTTTCATTTTAAGTTTGGTGTCAATTGCATGTTTCTGTTCTTCTTGCATTCATTCATGTGTCTTAAGGATCTTCAAGTAATTCTTGATGATTTTCTTGCTCTGATCTTTGAATTCTCTTAACTTAAGTGTTTTGTTGAGTCTCATATGCATTCTCATTAGTGTCAGTAGTATACAAACTGCTAAGTTTGGTGTCTTGCATGCATTATTATTTGATTTTAGTTGCATTTTGATTATTCCTCACTATTAAAAATCCAAAAATATTTTTAATTTGTGTCTTTTCAAGTCAATAATACAGAGAATTGAAGATTCAGAACATACAGCAGAGGAATTATACAGAAAAAGCTGGGCGTTCAAAACGCCCAGTGAAGAAGGACAGACTGGCGTTTAAACGCCAGCCAGGGTGCCTGGTTGGGTGTTTAACGCCCAAAAGGGTAGAGTTTTGGGCGTTAAACGCCAGAATGTGCACCATTCTGGGCGTTTAACGCCAGGATGGCACAAGAGGGAAGATTTTGTTTTCAATGCAAATTTTTTTCAAGTTTTCAAAATCTTTTCAAAATCAAATCTTTTTCAAATCATATCTTTTCAATCAAATCTTTTTCAAATTCAATTTCTTTCTATTTTCAAAGATACTTGCTATCAATTAATGATTTGATTTAACCTTTCAAGTATGTTGCCTTTTCTGTTGAGAAAGGTTTAATGTTTGAATCATATCTTTTCTTGATAGCCAAGTCATTAATTTTCAAAATCAAATTTTTTTAAAATGTTTTTCAAATCATATCTTCTCAATCACATCTTTTTAAAACCAATCATATATTCTTAACCACATCTTTTTCAAAATAACTTTCAATCAAATCTTTTGATTTCTAATTTCAAATTCTTTTTCAAAAATCACTTGATTTCTTTCCCACTTTTATTTTCGAAAATCAATTAGTGTTTTTCAAAATGTTTTCAAAATCTTTTACTTGATTTTCGAAAATTACTTCCCCTCTTCTCACATCCTTCTATTTACGGACTAACACTATTCCTTAATGCAAAAATTCGAACTCCATCTTCATTGATAAGTTCGAATTTTCTACTTCTGCCTTCTATTTTTCTTTTCCTCTGACACCTCAAGGAATCTCTATACTGTGACATAGAGGATTCCACATTTTCTTGTTCTCTTCTCTTTCTTATGAGCAGGAGCAAGGACAAAAGCATTCTTGTTGAGGCTGATCCTGAACCTGAAAGGACCTTAAAGCGAAAGCTAAGAGAAGCCAAGGCACAACTCTCTGTAGAGGACCTAACAGAAATCTTCAAAGAAGAAGAACCCATGGCAGCCGAAAACAACAATGCCAACAATGCAAGGAAGGTGCTGGGTGACTTTACTGCACCTACTCCCGACTTCTATGGGAGAAGCATCTCTATCCCTGCCATTGGAGCAAACAACTTTGAGCTTAAGCCTCAATTAGTTTCTCTAATGCAACAGAATTGCAAGTTCCATGGACTTCCATTGGAAGATCCTCATCAGTTTTTAGCTGAGTTCTTGCAAATCTGTGACACTGTCAAGACTAATGGGGTTGACCCCGAGGTCTACAGACTTATGCTATTCCCTTTTGCTGTAAGAGACAGAGCTAGAATATGGTTGGACTCACAACCTAAAGAAAGCCTGAACTCTTGGGAAAAGCTAGTCAATGCCTTCTTGGCAAAGTTCTTTCCACCTCAAAAATTGAGTAAGCTTAGAGTGGAAGTCCAAACCTTCAGACAGAAGGAAGGAGAATCCCTCTATGAAGCTTGGGAAAGATACAAACAATTAATCAGAAAGTGTCCCTCTGATATGCTTTCTGAATGGAGCATCATAGGTATTTTCTATGATGGTCTCTCTGAACTATCCAAGATGTCTTTGGATAGCTCTGCTGGAGGATCTCTTCATCTAAAGAAGATGCCTACAGAAGCTCAAGAACTAATTGAAATGGTTGCAAATAACCAATTCATGTACACTTCTGAAAGGAATCCTGTGAACAATGGGACAAATCAGAAGAAAGGAGTTCTTGAGATTGACACTCTGAATGCCATACTGGCTCAGAACAAAATATTGACTCAGCAAGTCAATATGATTTCTCAAAGTCTGTCTGAAATGCAAAATGCACCAGGTAGTACTAAGGAAGCTTCCTCTGAAGAAGAAGCTTATGATTCTGAGAACCCTTCAATGGAAGAGGTGAATTACATGGGAGAACCCTATGGAAACACCTATAATCCTTCATGGAGAAATCATCCAAATCTCTCATGGAAGGATCAACAGAGACCTCAACAAGGTTTCAACAATAATAATGGTGGAAGAAACAGGTTTAGCAATGGCAAGCCTTTTCCATCATCTTCTCAGCATCAGACAGAGAGTTCTAAGCAGAACACCTCTGACTTAGCAACCATGGTCTCTGATCTAATCAAAACCACTCAAAGTTTCATGACTAAAACAAGGTCCTCCATTAGAAATTTGGAGGCACAAGTGGGTCAGCTGAGCAAGAAAATTACTGAACTCCCTCCTAGTACTCTTCCAAGCAATACAGAAGAAAATCCAAAAGGAGAGTGCAAAGCCATCAACATGGCCGAATTTGGAGAGGAGGAAGAGGCAGTGAATGCCACTGAGGAAGACCTCAATGGACATCCACTGGCCTCCAATGAGTTCCCCAATGAGGAACTATGGGAATCTGAGGCTCAAAATGAGACCATAGAGGTTCCATTGGACTTACTTATGCCATTCATGAGCTCTGATGAGTATTCTTCCTCTGAAGAGGATGAGTATGTCACTGAAGAGCAAGTTGCTAAATACCTTGGAGCAATCATGAAGCTAAATGACAAGTTATTTAGGAATGAGACTTGGGAAGATGAACCCCCTTTGCAAACCAAGGAACTGGATGACTTGTCTAGGCAGAAACTGCCTCAAAAGAGACAGGATCCTGGGAAGTTTTCAATACCTTGTACCATAGGCACCATGACCTTCAAGAAGGCCTTGTGTGACTTAGGGTCAAGTGTAAACCTCATGCCTCTCTCTGTAATGGAGAAGTTAGGGATCTTTGAGGTGCAAGCTGCAAAAATCTCACTAGAGATGGCAGATAATTCAAGAAAACAAGCCTATGGACTTGTAGAGGATGTTCTGGTAAAAGTTAAAGACCATTACATCCCTGCTAATTTCATAGTCCTAGAGACTGGGAAGTGCATGGATGAATCCATCATCCTTGGCAGACCCTTCCTAGCCACAGCAAGGGCTGTGATTGATGTTGATAGAGGAGAATTGATCATTCAAGTGAATGAAGAATCCTTTGTGTTTAAGGCTCAATGATATCCCTCTGTCATCATGGAGAGGAAGCATGAAGAGCTTCTCTCAAAACAGAGCCACACAGAGCCCCCACAGTCAAACTCTAAGTTTGGTGTTGGGAGGCCACAACCAACTTCTAAGTTTGGTGTTGAACCCCCACATTCAAACTCTAAGTTTGGTGTTGGGAGGTTCCAACATTGCTCTGAGCATCTGGAGGTTCCATGAGAGCCCTCTGTCAAGCTACTGACATTAAAGAAGCGCTTGTTGGGAGGCAACCCAATGTTATATTTTATCTATTTTCCTTTGTTATTTTATGTTCTTTTGTAGGTTGATGATCATGAGAAGTCACAAAATCAATTGAAAAAGCAAAAACAGAATGAAAAACAGAAAGAAAAATAGCACACCCTGGAGGAGAACGTGCTGGCGTTTAAACGCCAGTAAGGCTAGCTGTTGGGCGTTTAACGCCCAGTCTGGCACCATTCTGGGCGTTTAACGCCAGAAAGGGGCACCAGACTGGCGTTAAACGCCAGAAAAGGGCAAGCATTCGGCGTTAAACGCCAGAAATGGGCACCAGCCCGGTGTTTAACGCCAAAATTGGCTCAAAACGCATTTTTGCTTGCCACTTGGTGCAGGGATGACTTTTCCTTGACACCTCAGGATCTGTGGACCCCACAGGATCCCCACCTACCCCACCACTCTCTCTCTTCTTCACCCATTCACCAATCACCTCAACACCTCTTCCCCAAAAACCCTTCACCTATCAAATCCCATCTTTCTCTTCACCACTCACATCCATCCTTCATAAAACCCCACCTACCTCAGCCTTCAAATTCAAACCACTTTCCCTCCCAAACCCACCCATACATGACCGAACCATGAGCCCCCCCACTCCTATATAAACCCATCTTCACTCCTTCATTTTCACACAACCAAACCACCACTTCTCCCCCTTTTTGGCCGCACACAAAGCCATTCCCTTCTTCCTCATTTCTTCTTCTACTCTCTTCTTTCTTCTTTTGCTCGAGGACGAGCAAACCTTTTAAGTTTGGTGTGGTAAAAGCATTCTTTTTGTTTTTCCATAACCATTATGGCATCCAAGGCCGGAGAAACCTCTAGAAAGAGGAAAGGGAAGGCAAAAGCTTCCACCTCCGAGTCATGGGAGATGGAAAGATTCATCTCAAGGGTGCATCAAGACCACTTCTATGAAGTTGTGGCCTTGAAGAAGGTGATCCCGAGGTCCCTTTTTCACTCAAACAGAGTGAATATCCGGAGATCCGACATGAGATCCGAAGAAGAGGTTGGGAAGTTCTTACAACCCCATTCAACAAGTCGAAATCTTAATGGTTCAAGAGTTCTATGCCAATGCATGGATCACCAAGAACCATGACCAAAGTGTGAACCCGGATCCAAAGAATTGGCTTACTATGGTTCGGGGGAAATACTTGGATTTTAGTCTGAAAAGGTAAGGTTGGCATTCAACTTGCCCATGATGCAAGGAGATAAACATCCTTACACTAGAAGGGTCAACTTTGATCAAAGGTTGGACCAAGTCCTCACAGTCATATGTGAAGAGGGCGCCCAATGGAAGAGAGATTCAAGAGGGAAGCCGGTTCAACTGAGAAGGCATGACCTCAAACCCGTGGCTAGAGGATGGTTGGAGTTTATCCAACGCTCAATCATTCCCACTAGCAACCGGTCCGAAGTTACTATAGACCGGGCTATCATGATTCATAGCATCATGATTGGAGAAGAAATAGAAGTTCATGAGGTGATATCCCAAGAACTTTATAAGGTGGCGGACAAGTCCTCTACCTTGGCAAGGTTAGCCTTTCCTCATCTCATTTGTCACCTCTGTTATTCAGTTGGAGTTGACATAGAGGGAGACATCCCCATTGATGAGGACAAGCCCATCACTAAGAAGAGGATGGAGCAAACAAGAGACCCCTCTCATCATCAAATCCCTGAGATGCCTCAAGGGATGCACTTTCCTCCACAAAACTATTGGGAGCAATAAACACCTCCCTAGGAGAATTGAGTTCCAACATGGGACAACTAAGAGAAAAAAAAAAAAAAAAAATAAGAGAGGAGCAACAAAGACAAGGAAGAGACATTGAGGAGCTCAAGCACTCCATAAGATTTCAAGAGGAAGAACAAGCCGCCATCACTAAGGTGGACCCGTTCTTTAATTTCCTTGTTCTTTATTTTCTGTTTTTTCGAATTTTAGTGCTTATGTTTGTCTATGTTTGTGTCTTGTGATCATTAGTGTCTTAGTGTCTATGCCTTAAAGTTATGAA